>NC_057795.1:610440442-610469381 GCF_018294505.1 Triticum aestivum | reverse complement strand
TGGGAGTAGGACTCCTCCAGGCGCACCCCTTGGGGGCCGGCCACACCTCCCCCCTCCCTCCTTTATATACGGGGGCAGGGGGGCACCCTAGAACACACAAGTTGATCTTCGTGATCGTTCCTTAGCCATGTGCGGTGCCCCCCTCCACCATATTCCACCTCGGTCATATCGTTGGGGTGCTTAGGCGAAGCCCTGCGTTGGTAGAACATCATCATCGTCACCACGCCATCGTGCTGACGGAACTCATCCTCGACACTTTGCTGGATCGGAGTCCGGGGATCGTCATCGAGCTGAACGTGTGCTGAACTCGGAGGTGTCATACGTTCGGTGCTTGGATCGGTCGGATCGTGAAGACGTACGACTACATCAACCGCGTTGTCATAACGCTTCCGCTTATGGTCTACGAGGGTACGTGGACAACTCTCTCCCCTCTCGTTCCTATGCATCACCATGATCTTGCGTGTGCGTAGGAAATTTTTTGAAATTACTACGTTCCCCAACAGCACTGCCGTTTGGGTCATATCGGTGTAAAGCGCATGAAGAAACTCCATAAAGATGGACTTTTGTAATCACTTGATTATGAATCATTTGATGCTTGCGAACCATGCCTTATGGGCAAGATGACTAAAACTCCGTTCTTCAGAACAATGGAATGAGCTAGTGACTTATTGGAAATAATACATACCGATGTATGCGGTCCAATGAGTGTTGATGCTCGTGGCGGGTATCGTTATTTTCTAACCTTCATAGATGATTTGAGCAGATATGAGTATATCTACTTAATGAAGCACAAGTCTGAAACATTTGAAAAATTCAAAGAATTTCAGAGTGAAGTGGAGAATCAACGTAACAAGAAAATAAAGTTTCTACGATCTGATTGTGGAGGAGAATATTTGAGTTACGAGTTTGGCCTTCATTTAAAACCAATGTGGAATAGTTTCACAGTTCACACCACCTGGAACACCACAGCGTTATGGTGTGTCCGAACATTGTAACCGCGCTTTATTGGATATTGTGCGATCTATGATGTATCTTATCGATTTACCACTATCGTTTTGGGGTTATGCATTAGAGATAGTTGCATTCACTTTAAATAGGGCACCATCAAAATCCGTTGAGAGGACGCCTTATGAACTGTGGTTTGGCAAGAAACCAAAGTTGTCATTTCTTAAAAGTTTGGGGCTACGATGCTTATGTAAAAACATTCAACCTGATAAGCTCGAACCCAAATCGGAGAAGTGCGTCTTCATAGAATACCCAAAGGTAACTATTGGGTACACCTTCTATCACAGATCCGAAGGCAAGTTATTCGTTGCTAAGATGGATCCTTTCTAGAGAAGGAGTTTCTCTCGAAAGAAGTGAGTGGGAGGAAAGTAGAGCTTGATAAGGTAATTGTACCTTCTCCCGAATTCGAAAGTAGTTAATCACAGAAATCAGTTCCAGTGATTCCTACACCAATTAGTGAGGAAGCTAATGATGATGATCATGAAACTTCAGATCAAGTTACTACAGAACCTCGTAGGTCTTCCAGAGTATGGTCTGCACCAAAGTGGTATGGTAATCCTATTCTGGAAGTCATGTTACTAGACTATGATGAACCTACGAACTATGAGGAAGCGATAATGAGCCTAGATTCCGCGAAATGGCTTGAGGCCATAAAATCTGAGATAGGATCCATGTATGAGAACAAAGTATCGACTTTGGTTGACTTGCTCGATGATCAGCAAGCCATGTTAAATAAATGGATCTTCAAGAGGAAGACGAACACTGATAGTAGTGTTACTATCTACTAAGTTCGACTTGTTGCGAAAGGTTTTCGACAAGTTCAAGGTGTTGAATACGATGAGATTTTCTCACTCGTAACGATGCTTAAGTCTATCAGAATCATGTTAGCAATTGCCACATTTTTTAAATCTGGCAAATGGATGACAAAACTGCATTCCTTAAATGGATATTTCTTAAAGAAGTATTGTATATGAGACAACCAGAAGGTTTTGTAAATCCTAAAGGTGCTAACAAAATGTGCAAGCTCCAGCGATCCATCAATGGACTGGTGCAAGCATCTAGGAGTTGTAATATATGCTTTGATGAGTTGATCAAAGCATATGGTTTTATACAGACTTTTGGAGAAGCCTCTATTTGCAAGAAAGTGAGTGGGAGCTCTGTAGCATTTCTAATACTATATGTAGATGACATATTGTTAATTGGAAATGATATAGAAATTCTGGATAGCATAAAAGGATACTTGAATAAGAGTTTTTCAAAGAAAGACCTCGGTGAAGCTGCTTACACATTGAGCATCAAGATCTATAGAGATAGATCAAGACGCTTGATAAGATTTTTTTCAATGAGTACATACCTTGATAAGATTTTGAAGTATTTCAAAATAGAACAGTCAAAGAAGGAGTTCTTGCCTGTGTTGCAAGGTGTGAAGTTGAGTAAGACTCAAAACCCGACCATGGCAGAAAATAGAAAGAGAATGAAAAGTCATTCCCTATGCCTCAGTCATAGGTTCTATAAAGTATGGTGTGTTGTGTACCAGTCCTATTGTGTACCTTGTCATAAGTTTGGCAAGGGGTACAATAGTGATCTAAGAGTAGATCAATGGACAGCGGTCAAAATTATCCTTAGTGAGGACTAAGGAAATATTTCTTGGTTATGGAAGTGATAAAACAGCTCGTCATAAAGATTTACGTCGATGCAAGCTTTTACACTGATCCAGATGAATCTAAGTCTCAATTTGGATACATATTGAAAGTGGGAGCAATTAGCTAGAGTAGCTCTGTGCAGAGCATTGTAGACATAGAATATTTGCAAAATACATACGGCTCTAAATGTGACAGACCCGTTGACTAAACTTCTCTCACGAGCAAAACATGATCATACCTTAGTACTCTTTGGGTGTTAATCACATAGCAATGTGAACTAAATTATTTACTCTAGTAAACCCTTTGGGTGTTGGTCACATGACGATGTGAACTATGGATGTTAATCACATACAGATGTGAATATTGGTGTTAAATCACATGCTGATGTGAACTAGATTATTGACTCTAGTGCAAGTGGGAGACTGAAGCAAATATGCCCTAGAGGCAATAATAAAGTTATTATTTATTCCTTATTTCATGATAAATGTTTATTATTCATGCTAGAATTGACCGGAAACTTGGTACATGTGTGAATACATAGACAAACATAATGTCACTAGTATGCCTCTACTTGACTAGCTCGTTGAATCAAAGATGGTTAAGTTTTCTAGCCATAGACATGAGTTGTCATTTGATTAACGGGATCATATCATTGGAGAATGATGTGATTGACTTGACCCATTCTGTTAGCTTAGCACTTGATCGTTTAGTATGTTGCTATTGCTTTCTTCATGACTTATACATGTTCCTATGACTATGAGATTATGTAACTCCCGTTTACTGGAGGAACACTTTGTGTGCAACCAAACATCACAACGTAACTGGGTGATTATAAAGGTGCTCTGCAGGTGTCTCCTAAGGTACTTGTTGAGTTGACGTATTTCGAGATTAGGATTTATCACTCCGATTGTCGGAGAGGTATCTCTGGGCCCTCTCCATAATGCACATCACTATAAGCCTCGCAAGCAATGTGACTAATGAGTTAGTTGCGAGATGATGTATTACATTAACGAGTAAAGAGACTTGCCGGTAACGAGATTGAACTAGGTATTGAGATACCGACGATCGAATCTCGGGCAAGTAACATACCGATGACAAAGGGAACAAACGTATGTTGTTATGCAGTTTGATCGATAAAGATCTTCGTAGAATATGTGGGAGCCAATATGAGCATCCAGGTTCCGCTATTGGTTATTGACCGGAGACGTGTCTCAGTCATGTCTACATAGTTCTCGAACCCGTAGGGTCCGCATGCTTAAAGTTCGATGACGGTTATATTATGAGTTTATGTGTTTTGATGTACCGAAGGTAGTTCGGAGTCCCGATGAGATCGGGGACATGACGAGGAGTCTCGAAATGGTCGAGACGTAAAGATCGATATATTGGACGACTATATTCGGACTTCAGAAAGGTTCCAAGTGATTCGGGTATGTTTCGGAGTACCGGAGAGTTACGGGAATTCACCGGGGAGTATATGGGCCTTATTGGGCCATACGGGAATAGAGGAGAGAGGCCAAAAGGAAGGAGGCATGCGCCCCCCCTCTGGTCCAAATTGGACAAGGGGTGCAGCCCCCTTTTTCCTTCTTCCTCTCCCCCTCTTTCCTTCTCTCCTACTCCAACAAGGGAAGGAAGAGTCCTACTCCCGGTGGGAGTAGGACTCCCCCCTTGGCGCGCCCTCCTCCTAGGCCGGCCGCCTCCCCCCTTGCTCCTTTATATACGGGGGCAGGGGCACCCCATAGAGACAACAATTGATCATTGATCTCTTAGTCGTGTGCGGTGCCCCCCTCCACCATATTCCACCTCGATCATATCGTAGCGGTGCTTAGGCGAAGCCCTGCGTCGGTAGCAACATCATCATCA
The DNA here is from genome assembly GCF_018294505.1 of Triticum aestivum. Classification (NCBI taxonomy): domain Eukaryota; kingdom Viridiplantae; phylum Streptophyta; class Magnoliopsida; order Poales; family Poaceae; genus Triticum; species Triticum aestivum. The sequence goes on along the minus strand of NC_057795.1, from coordinate 610,464,873 downwards.
TCATCATCATGTCGTCGTGCTGACGAAACTCTCCCTCAAAGCTCGGCTGGATTGGAGTTTGAGGGACGTCATCGAGCTGAACGTGTGCTGAACTCGGAGGTGTCGTGCGTTCGGTACTTGATCGGTCGGATCGTGAAGACGTACGACTACATCAACCGCGTTGTGCTAACGCTTCCGCTTTCGGTCTACGAGGGTACGTGGACAACACTCTCCCTCTCGTTGCTATGCATCACCATGATCTTGCGTGTGCGTAGGAAAATTTTGAAATTACTACGTTCCCCAACAGTTGTCAGCCCAACATCAGCCCAGAAGTCCAACACATGTCAGCCATTGATCTGCGGTGCATCCAACGGTTGAGAGCGCTTCCAAGGGAAGTGAAGCAAGGAGAAAACCCTAGCCACTCCACCCCTGCTGGTGGTGGCTTCCTGTCACGCCCAATATGCGACCCTATCCAAAAGGAACTCGAAGATCCCACCAAGGATAGACCCGCATATTGAAACGTTTTTCCAAGGTGGATATCATTACATCAACATTACATAATAGATGGGGATACATACAAAAGGCATACAATGCCACATGAATACAACATCACAATACATAATAGCACCATCCGACTATGGATGAAACACAAACAGAAACTCAACGACATCAACCCTGCTAGCCCAGGCTGCCGACCTGGAACCTATCCCCTGATCGAAGAAGAAGCAGAAGAAGAACTCCAAGACAAGCAAACATCGCTCTCGCGTCATGATCATCGCATAACCTGTACCTGCAACTATTGTTGTAGTAATCTGTGAGCCACGAGGACTCAGCAATCCCATTACCATGGGTATCAAGACTAGCAAAGCTTAAAGGGAATGGAAGGGGTAAAGTGGTGAGGCTGCAGCAGCGACTAAGCATATATGGTGGCTAACATACGCAAATAAGAGCGAGAAGAGAGCAAGCGGAACGGTCGTGAAGCTAGCAATGATCAAGAAGTGATCCTGAACTCCTACTTACGTCAAACATAACCCGAAACCATGTTCACTTCCCGGACTCCGCCGAAGAGAGACCATCACGGCTAGACACGCGGTTGATGCGTTTTAATTCGGATCTGGTGTCAAGTTATCTACAACCGGGCATTAACAAATTCCCATCTGCCTATAACCGCAGGCACGGCTTTCGAAAGTTTATACCCTGCAGGGGTGTCCCAACTTAGCCCATGATAAGCTCTCGCGATCAACGAAGGATATACCTTCTCCCAGGAAGACCCGATCAGACTCGTAATCCCAGTTTACAAGACATTTCGACAATGGTAAAACAAGACCAGCAAGACCGCCCGATGCGCCGACAATCCCGATAGGAGCTGCACATATCTCGTTCTCAGGGCAACACCGGATGAGCAATCCGTACAACTAAAACCAGACCTCAAGTTTCCCTGAGGGGGCGCTGCAAAGGGCTCTAGTTCGGACCAACACTTAGACAAGCATTGGCCCGGGGGGGCTATAATAAAGATGACCCTTGGGTTAATTACTCCCAAGGGAAAAGTAGGTGGTGGTGAGGCAAATGGTAAAACCAATGTTGGGCCTTGCTGGAGGAGTTTTATTCAAAGCAAACTGTCAAGGGGGTCCCATAAATCACCCAACCGCATAAGGAACGCAAAATCCGGGAACATAACACCGGTATGACGGAAACTAGGGTGGCAAGAGTGGAACAAAACACCAGGCATAAGGCCGAGCCTTCCACCCTTTACCAAGTATATAGATGCATTAATAATATAAGAGATATTGTGATATCCCAACCAAAATCCTGTCCACCATGGAGCAATCTTCAACTTCACCTGCAACTAACAACGCTATAAGAGGGGCTGAGCAAAGCAGTAACATAGTCAAGCAATGGTTTGCTAGGAAGGGTGAGAAAGGTTAGAGGCTGACATGGCAAATTGGGAGGCTTGAAGAGCAAATGATAGGTAGCGCAGCAAAGCGATAGAACGAAGCAACTAGCATAGCAATGATAGTAGTGAGATCCAGGGTAGCGGTCATCTTGCCTGAAATCCCGCAATGAAGAAGAACGAATCCATGAAGAAGATGAAGCCACGAAGACGAACCAAGAGTAGACGAACGAATCTTCACGATCGCAACGATACGGGAACTATCGAGAAGAAGCACACAACATGGTAACCACACCACACAAGAACAAGGCATGATGCACAACAAGCATGATGCAAGACAAGACTACATGAAGCTACTCATGGCAAGAGATGATGCAAACAAGAGCAACACATCAAGGCAAGTTTAAATGAGGCCGGGAACAACATATAACAATTCCAGTAAGTCCTCATATGCAAATTTCGAAATTGGTCCAGATCTGAATAAACCTTATGTTCAAGTTGTTAAACAGCAAATTAAAATGCACCAAGATGATCTACACGAGATTCTAGTCAAGTTACATGTAAGGTTCATTTAATTCGGAGCTACGGCCTAGAAGATATGAACAAAACAAATTAAACATGGCATTGATGCAAAATGCATCCAAACATCAATAAAACACCTCAAAACAAGGATGCAACATGATAATATGAAACTACATGCAAAATCAATCAAGTTTCATATAGAGCACACTCAAAACGGAGCAACGGTGCAACACATACACTCCAAACAAGACATAACAACAATCTGCCCAAAACAGCAACTAGGCATATTGCAAGCATCAAAACAATATGCTACTACAGCTCAACATAAGAACAAAAGACATGGGCATGATGTACAGGTAAAGCATAACAAAACATGAACAATGAGCTATCTCTAGAAATCACTAGAACATGCTCAAACACACATGGCAAGATTGCAAGTAATATCAGTTTTCAGACTTTGCAGAAATAACATCAGGTTGCAATGTTTAGAGCTATCAAACAACATGCTACAGGAACTTATCATGTCAAACAAAGGCATGGCATGAAACTACTAATTGCATAGAACAAAAGTCCCTTACTGACCATGAGCCAAAAAGGATCAGAAGATATGATGGCACGCATGTAAACATAGCAAGTTATATTACAGATTCAAACATGGCAGGAACAACAATAAGAAGGCATGTTGGTGAGCTTGTACCACTCACCACAGAGCAATAAATGGAATGGCAAGGCAACCAACAGTAAGAATACATGATTATGAAGCTAAGCATGGCAAGAGAAAGTTCATAGGGTGCATGGATCACTAACAACAATCATGGCAACAACTGAACTTAATGTTAAAAGGCTGATAGCAACATTATTTAGCAACTTTGGAGCAAGTTTACAACAAGCTACAGCAGGCTATAAATGCAACCAGGGGCATGGATGGATAGAGCATGACATGTATAACAAAATACCCTTAGTGAACATCTCCAGATTATGCATAGAATGACTTGTAGTAGCAGGTTTACATAGCATCATGAAATAACAGATTCAGCCTAGCAAAATAGCAACAGCAAGTACCCTACTTAACAAGCTCGATTCACTCACCACAAGTCATTGCATAACAATATAAGCATAGCATCATCAAGAAGACATGTTTATGAAACAAACCAAGGCAAGAACAAGTTCATAGCATGCAAGGACCAACTAAAACAACCTTGGCAAAATTGAATAACATGTAAACAATCTGCCAGGAAACATTTTGAAGCAAAAGTAGAGCACGAAAATGACATGTTAGACTACTCCATAATTGTAAACAGTGGCATGAATGGATAGATAATAACCATACGTTCAAAACATCCTTACTGAAGTATCTCAAAATATGCATGGATCTCTCTGTAGCATCAAGTTTACATGTCATCGAAATAACAGCAGAACAGGGACTAAAATCAGCAACATCATGAAGCCTAGTTTGCATGCTTGTGCTAGTCACCACATTGATCACAAAAATACATGGTAAGCACCTCTGTAAAGAAGACATGGCATAGTTCAAAACACATGTAGACATCAACCTTATAAGATGCACACATCAAATATGGCAAAAATGACAAATGAGCATGTTCTGTTAACAGACAGCAGACAACATCATATAGCACTCTTGCAACGATGATTCAGGCATCAAGATGAGCTCAAATGAACATGGTACAATGGAATGAAATGAAGTACTCGTTGATACGAACAATTTGACATATTACACGCATAAAACGGAGCAGTATGCATGGAGTTATGGCATGTTAAACTGGGCACCAGAATGCTGAAAATCAGGGACTTAGTGATTTTTTTACCCAGCGAAAATCGGGACACGGAGCTCCAGGACGGGAGTTGGCGAAGCTCCATGGCCTGCGGCGGTGAGCTGGTACTCCGGGAGGACTCGGGAAGGCCGGGAATGGGTCGAGGGTGGCCGGATCTGGTGGATCCCGGCCGGATCGGGCGAGGGACGCGGCCAGCGATGAGCACCAAGCTCCATGGGACGGTGGCAGCCATGGCAGAGCTCATGCGGGAGAGAGCACCGGAGAGGTGAGAGGAGAAGGAGACAGGCAGGGGAAGGAGGAGCAGGGCGCGAGGGGTCCGGCCTGTGGTCGGCGGCGGCTCCGACCTGGCAGGGCGCTCGCCGGCGGGCGAGCAGGCGAACGGCGGCGAGGCCTGGCGCGGAGGCAGCGGCGCTGGAGGGCGGAGGCGAGCGGGCATCTCGGGCACGGAGGCGCGGGCTCGGGCCCGATTCGGCCCACGGCGGGTCGGATCCGGGCCCCGACGGGCCTGGCGGCGTGGGACGGCGGCGGGGACAGGTGGCGCGAAGTGATTGGCTGCGAGCGGCGGCGCGATTTCGTCCGGCACGGACGGACATGTCCGACGCAGCACGGAGGGGAAAAAATTAGGGTTTCATCTGCGATTTCGGGGGAGGTGGACTAATTTATAGGTAGAGGGAGCTAGGAGAGTCCAAATGAGGCACGGTTTTTTCCCACACGATCGTGCTCGAACAATCGAGAGTATGGAGGGGATTTAGATGGGTTTTGGGCCACTTTGGAAGGGTGTTGGGCTGCAAAGAGAAAGGGGGGTTTCGGGACGCGGTTAACCGTTGGAGCATCAAACGACCTCCAAATGGCACGAAATTTGACAGGCGGTCTACCGGTGCTATACCAAGGCCGCTTGGCAAGACTCGGTCCATTCCGAGAAAGTTTAACACCCACTCACAACAGGAGACAAAAGGGGAATGTCGGAGGGCATAGGAGTGCCGGATTACAAAACGGACAACGGGGAAAATGCTCGGATGCATGAGACAAACATGTATGCAAAATGAGATGCACATGATGACATGATAAAATGCAACACGCAAGCAAATGACATGGCAACGACGTCGAATAACTGGCGGACACATGGCGCAACGAATCCGGGGTGTTACACTTCCATTCATGAGAGTGAGAGAGAGCACACAAGGTAAAACACAACCTGAGAGAGGGGAAGAAGAAGAAGCAGAGGCTCTATCCATATTTGCGGCATCTGACTAGACAGTGTTCAAGCTGGTGATTGGAGGCTCAAATGTGCTTGGATCGACCCCAAACTTGGTGAGCTCGTTCCTTACTTTGAGTACTTTGATCTGGTTAGTTGTTTTGAGGATTGGGTCAGTGGAGCATCAGATTTGAGAGTGGTTTTGTCAGCTCCGACGGCTGCAGTTTTTGGGAAACGAACAATTTGGGTAGGCAAACGATGTCTGATTGAGCTGAAATTTTAAGGGGATCTCAAGAACTCATGTGTCTACTTCTCTGCCAAATTTGGTGTTGTTTGGTTTAGCGGTTTAAGAGCAATTTGCAAAACACTGAAGGGTACAGAAGCTGTGTAAACTCTTTGGCTGAAATCTTGCCTCTTGTGGCTGTTGTTGTTGTTGTTGCCGGTTGGCAACGAGGAGAGTATGTTGTAAATCTCTCTAGAGGTTCTAGAGAAGACTTTTTACTCATCATTCTCATAGTGAAGTTGTGTGGACCGGTCGGTCCACAGCTGTGGTTTTTTACTCCTAAAGTTGAGGAGGTTTTTCTACGTTAAATCATGTGTCACATGTGCATGTTGTTTGTGTTATTCCGCTACTTACTTGTTGGTTGAAGCTGTCCTCAAAGTTCATCACAAGTGGAGGGGGTTGTGTAGTGTGCATATTTACCATGTCGGTGAATTTGTGCAGCTCATTGTAGCTGTCCAGCCCCAACACTCGGTGCATGATTTCCATGATAGACCGCAAGCTCGCATGAGTAAATAAGCTTGTTTTCCACCTATGTGTGGCGATAGTTCTGCTGCAGTGTATATGTTGTAATAAGGCATCAACTTGTTGCATTATACTAGTCTTTTCTTGTTTCAAACGGTTCAGATCTGAATTGTGTGACATCGGTAGATAACTCCGAGGATGACTGATACGGTGGATGAACTCGAAGAGGACAAAGATGACTCGGACCATGGAAGTGATTCAGAAGTGTGCTAGAATGTCACACATGTCTGCTTTGCGTGTCAGCTAACTATCCCTGTCCACCCTTTCAAAAAAAAAAATCCTGTCCACCCCATATCACCTTCTCCACTTTCACTTTCGTTGCTTTTATTGTGTTGCTCTTTTTGAAAGAAAAAAAATCAGCTCTGGCTTGCGTTAGATCAAGAATATCAGATACAACCAGATAACAGGATAACTAAACTCCCAAACAGAAATGATACTAGGAAAAAGGATAGATTACAACCAAGACCACATGCCTCAGAATTCTTACTGAAGCCGCAACCAAACTCGTCGCTATTGTACCCCCTGCAAAGACTTGAGGAACATACAAATTATTTCTTTGTAGAAGACAGATGAAATGTTATATCGCCTGCAAATTATTTCTTTAGGAGTTCAGCGTAGCCCGGATTACATTTCCACTTTTCGCATTCGTGCTCACATTCTAAACCCGCGAATAGTTCATAGAGGAACAGACCGATTAGATCAACACAGGTGGAGATCTGTCAGTTAATGTTCAAAGCAGGATTTGGTCATGGTTTTCCTTCTGTATCCCTGTTTTATTCGACGCAAATATTTACATTCTTTTATTACTCCTGACAGCATCAGCCACACTCCCAAACTGTAAAATATGTACACCTGAACACACGCAAGTAACTAGCCACTGTTACTGAAAACACACAACACAGAAGTGATCGCACATCACCTTACTACCAGCACCTTCTGATTATGAGCAAGGGAACTACTAAAAAGCCAGCACGCCCCACCTTCACCTAAACTCTGTACCCTAGGCAAGCTCATCGACGCGCCAGGAGCATCGCAAGCTGTACTATGCGCAGAAGCCAGTGGCCATCAGAAAAGGCACCACCTGGTCATTGCTGGGGGTTCATTCATCATCGACACGGCAGGATAGGATCTCGGGTTTCTTCAGCCAGTATTGCGCAAGCCTCTGCCGCGCATACTCCATGTAATCGAAGTCGATATCGTTGACGTGTTCCTGCACACAAGATGTAAGTTTCGATTAGATCTATGGAAATGGTGTTCATGGTCAGCGGAGAGGATCAGTGACAGAGATCATGCAAACGAGCCCACCGAAATTATTCCCCAGAGGCCCCAGACGAGATGGCTGGCGAGTGTGTACTTCTCAATGTTATTCATCAGATCCTTGATCTTTTCTGCGTCAGGCTCCTCACCTTCAACAGATGGCGCAATCAGGCAATGGTGTGAAACAAATAGCTCTAGAAAATCTGCATCTGCGCAACAAGAGGTTAATGACAAGGTTTCTGCTTACCTGAAGAGCTCAGGTAGGTCTGCACAAACCTCTTCCGCTCATCGACATCTGTTGCAGCAGGAGCAGTAAGCAACGGTAAATAAACAGTGCAAGTTGATCAAGGAACCTAAAGATGGAAATTAACTGTGCGCAAAAAGCAGTAGCACAGCCAAGCAAAATACCTGCATATTTTGTATAGTCCAGTATATGAGGCTCTTCTGAATGGTAGTCCGCAGCCATCTCGCAGAAATGGTTTGCGATATCAAAAGCAATTGGGTTAAAGCTTGCATACTCGTAGTCCTGTAGAGGTGTGAAGAGAGACACAATGGTAGGCATGGCAGTCAGAAATCAGAATAACATGGAGGTTATTATATGGAAATAAAGAATCAATCCTTCCTTGATATAGTGTGTTTTCTGAGAAACAGAAATTTACTTCTCTTTGGCAGTACCAGCAAGGGCAGCACAATGACACCACAACCTAACGAATGAACAGAACTAAATGACTCAAACATACGCCTGGTTGCAATAACTTACAATGATGGTCAGTGCTTTGGTCTCTTCATCAATCATGATATTGCCATACTGGAGATCATTGTGGCAAAATCCTATGCACTGTTCTTCCCCCGAAAATTCACTCTCCAATGCAGCGATCTCCTTCTCCAGGCTATCCAAACGGAACTCTTTGGCTTCGTCAGAGGGGCAGACGCTCTTGGCAGTTTTGAGCCAGTTCCTATGAAAGATGAAGATACGTACTTTCCAGTTAGTACTTAACTTTGATTATATGTTTAGTTCTAGAAACAGTGTAAATACTAAGATAACTGACTAAATGAGATTAAAGAAAGATAATTGTGCAACTGAGGATTCAGCAATACCTCAATCTATCCCACATGAGGACACGTTTTGGACCTGGCATGTCAAGGTGGTGGAACTCCCTCAATTTGGATGCTATAATAGCTGAAATCTCTGGATCACGCAGGTCAACAGCTGAAAGTGTCTGACAGGAATATTTTCATCAGTTTTTTCTGTATATTTCTTCATTCTGCTAACAGATCTCCTGTCAAAGCAAATCTGGTGTCTTAATGCAAGATATATCCTGCACGTTTCTGTTTCATTTAAAAAAAATAAAGGAAGCAGAATATGATTCCGTTGAAAAATAATGGGAACTAATGGTGAATAAAGAGTGATATTCCCACCCTAAATAATCCTTCTAAGCTAATTGCCTCCTTTTAAGATACTTTATTTTGAAGATGATTCCCTCCATGTCATGCCACAGTACTCATCTATCCTGCTTACTCCAAGCCAATCATCTTCTTTTCCCTCATTTATTCAGAAGATATTTTCAGTTGCACATTTTGACTTAGTCATGTTGAGTAATTCAGCTGGTACATAGTTAATTATATACACTAATTAAAATGACCCTCTACAATACACAGTACATCCAAATATGATAAAAAAAATCTCAAAAAAAATGATAAATTTGAAGTGTTGAATTAGAAAAGAGATTACAGTACAGATATTAGATATCTTCAAGCAGAAATTTCCAATAATGACAACACCACAGAAATAATACAACTACTAGATAATATCTTCAAGAATCAGAAGTGTCCAATAATGGCAATGGCACGGAAATAATAAAACTACTAGATAATATGTTCAGACCTTCAAAAAAAAAGATAATATGTTCAAGAATGAGAAATGTCCAATAATGACAATAGCACGGAAATAATACAACTACTAGATAATATCTTCAGCTTCAAGAATCAGAAGTGTCCAATAATTTGAAGTGTCCAATAATGAGAAATTTGAAGCGTTGAATCAGAAAATAAGTTCATAGTACAGATATTAGATATCTTCAAGCAGCATAAGTATCCAATAATGACAACATCATGGAAATAATACAACTGTTCTAGATATCTTATTTTAGTGAGAAAAACTGTCCTAGATATCTCGAAGGAGCAGAAATGTCAAACGATGACAACAACCAAAGTAGCCTGATAAGTTAGAGCCAATTACATTTACAAGTTATATGATTAATTCTGCCACACAAGTCTCCCAGAAGCTACAAAAAAGGCGATTAAAAAGAAAGCAGCAGTGTACAGTGATATGCAATTTAGTCAGCAACAGGATAACATAAACAATGGTAACCCGTATTGAATTGTTCATTCACCGACGACTTGGACAAACATCTTGGATAAGTTTCTAAGGGTCAAACGTTGAAATTGCAGGTAATAACACAATCCGCACCGTGGGTGGATGAAGAATTATGGCACCTCAATACAGTAGACAATTCGTAGCTATCTGCTACACTAAACGTGATGACATTATATCAGGCCGGGGGGGCTAAATGATGTAAATAACAGAACAGATTTCTTCATCCTTATCCCTCCAAATACGTAACTAAAGTTTCCTTCGGGAAAGGAATCAGGAAAGGTTGTTAGCGTGGCAGATAACGGAGGACGTTTTTCCTCTGAAAAGAACGGAGGGCGTGAGAAACAAGAGCGGTCCTCGGAGAGGACGGCAGGACCGATCGACCAGGCCAAGAAACGGAACGAGGCGAACAGGAAAAAAAAACAATAAAGCGATGGATGGAGGGAAGGCGGCGCACCCTGGCGTGGATGAACTCCTCGACGCGGCCGGTGGGGAAACGGCCGAGGAGGCGCGGGCCGTGGCCGTGGCGGGACATGCACTCGAACGTGCGCACCTCGTCCTCCCGGTCGAAGAAGACCTCCACGCCCTCCCCGTACACCCGCATCAGCACCTTCCTGTACTCGCCCTCCCCCTCGCCGCCGCCGCCGGTGAGCCAGCGCACCTGGTACACCTCGTTGGTCATGGCGCCCTTGAGCGGCACCACCTCTAGCGCGCGGCAGTCGGCCACGTCCGCCCACTCCGCCGCCAGCTCGTGCAGCAGCCCCCGCGCCTCCTTCGGGAGCCCCCCCGCCGCCGCCGCCGCCGTCCCCGCCAGGCTCTGGCCCTCGATCGCCACCATATCCACCCTCGGGCGCAAGGAATCTTCCGTCCTCGTCCGGAAATGGGAGGGAGGGAGGGATCCGCGTGCTCCGGGCGCGCGCGCGTGTGGTTCTCGGCTTCCACGGGGATCCAGGAAGGGCCCCGCGTATATGTAGACGGTTCGTTTTGCCCGCGGCTCTTTTGCAGATTCGCCCTCTACAGGTGGGCGCCGTTTTAAAGAGGTCCCCTCTCCTCTTTGTCCACAACTGAACAACAACCAGTCAAACTCAGATCCCGTTTTCTTTTCTATATGGAAATTCATTTATAAGAAAGCAACGTGACATTGTGGAATCTTGTTCATGCAGTGTATATTGTCAAATTTGCACCCATCACGCTTGATTCGCGTAGAAATTGGTGGGGAGACGTCACTCTTGCCCCGTCCTTCCATCAACATAACAAGACTGTTCGGAAGAGAACTACAACATCCAGTGCTTGTAATCGTCTTTAGCTGGTTTATGGATCTGAATGTATTTTTTATTTTTTCTAGTGTTCTCTGTACTGTCACAAATGATTACAAATAAAATATAAGTTTCTTCAAAAAAGAGATAACATTTACCAAGATCATAACCTATTTGCAAGAGCAAAGGAACTTTACTATTAGCCCGGACACATGTATGAGTGTTTTCGTAGGCGCTAACAATTATCGTCTTGTCAAAGATCAAAGCGCGCCTAGACCGAGGATTAGGTCGATCAAAATCTGATGTTTGATCAAACACCCCTCAATATGGAGAAGTTTGTTTAGCGTCGAGGAAAACAGTTAAGAGGTCTCACATCACATGTGTCCCATCATCCATTCATTTGAATGTATACCCCCGTCTAAGATTCTCAATTGACAGGTCCCCAACCAAGTAAGATTCCCGTCTCTATGTACCAACCGTGCCATGATGCGACTACTTAACATGGACCCTTCTGCAGCAATTTTTCTCATAAACTGAGGATGTCCACGCAAAAACACCGGGGTCCTTGCTGCCATCTGGTGCCACCCTGTCATCTGGTGCCTACAGGCTACAACCTGCCGACCACAGGGCACTGCCACCTAGGCAGGGACCCCATGTGGGCCCTGGTGAGATTATCGACGAACTTGAGGCCCATTTTGGCCCAGGAGATAACTTGCTCTACACAACTGGGTAGACCACAAGTGGGCTCTGCTGAACATTCCACAAGCTAACTATTCCCTGAGCTGAACCTAAAAAAAAAACTATTCACTGGGCTAACAGAAAAAGGGAACTGAAACTGGGGCAAAGAGCGCACGCAATTAGAACAGGAACTTTTCGACAAAGGGTGAATTTTATTGACTCAGAATGAAGCATCAAGAGAATACAAACATAATGAGCACACACCCGGCTTCTGCATAACTAAGATGCACACAGCCAACATCAACGCACACACACGCACACAAAAAAAACACGCCGATAAATAGCAAAGTCAAATAAGACCAAAGCTATACACAGGCGATAAAAAAACACAAAAACGATCAGATCGGTGATCAGCAAACTAAATCGGTGACCGTATCCGCACCAACAATCCCATGACATCCCACGATCGACGAGATTCTTCAACAGCAACGCCTTCAGGAAGGGATTGGCGCTCAAGCGCCGTCGTCACCGGATCCAACCATCCAAGGTCAGAATCTAGGTTTTCACCCTGAAGAACCTGAACAAGCATATCCGAGCAATGCCTTCAAAAAGGTAACGATGTAAAAGCATCGCCATTGCTAGGTATAACCAACTCGGGTCAGGCCTAGGCTTTCACCCCGAAGCTCGAACCAGGTGCTCAAGCAGCACCACCATCGACATCATATGTGTTGTCACCACCATTTTTCCACGATCCCAGCAGCTGCATGCGATGTGCTCAGGTGCTGCACAACCATCCCTTTGCGTCAAGGCGCCGTCCATAGTTTTTATCTCCTCGCCGAAGTAAACCACCGGATCTTGAGAGAGCACCCTCAGAAAAACCTTTCAGTGATCACCATGCTTCACAACAAGTCTGCCGCCGCATGTCGGGGTGGTCGCCACAATGATCGACACCACCACCGTCCCACCTAGCTGAAGAGAGCCCTGCCCATGCCCGTCGGGGTGTCATGGCCTGAACTGAAGCCTGAAAGGCATATCACCGTCCGCCGCAGGCCTGCGAAAAACCTATGATGGTCATCAAAATCCACAGTTCGACGACGGATCGGCCTACGCCGGCACGGTCAGGCCGGATCCAAGCGAAGGGCTGGCGCGTCCTGGTGCTCGACTCTGCGGCTCTGTGCGTCCTTGTGCGAGGCGCCGGCAGACGTAATAGCCGAGAGCAGGCTGCTGGATCACGTCCACGTACAGCACAAGGAAGCGGTGACCAGTAACCTGGTTTGCATCCATCTGAGCACGTTTTGGACATGCAAACATCACGGCTTGGATCCATCCATCTGAACACGTTTTGGACATGCAAACCGCCCAGGTTGGATCCATCTGCTATGGCTGCTGTCACCGGGTCTTTTGACCGAGCAAGAGCATGCCGCAACCGCCGTCATCCGCAGATCCAACAGCCGCTGCCGAGGCTCCACTCCCGCCGCTGCACGCGCCGCCATCCACGGATCCGACGGCCGCCGCCGGGGCTCCGCCTCTGGCCGATCCAATCTGCACACGGATCCACCAACCGACGTCTTGTCGCCAGAACAGAGAGAGGCCCCGCCGCCGCCGCCATCGCGCAGACTTTGCCTGGCGCTGGCCTCCGGCGGTGGCGAGGGGGGAGGAACCGGTGACGGGGTCGAAGGTGTGGTGGATCGATCGCCGCAACAGATAAAAATATCATGCATTTCGCTCCATCAGTAACTCAAGGAACAGACAGAAACATCACGCATTCTGCAACTTCCGTATGCCTGTCATGCCGAAGCACATGTTTCTTTCGCAGTTCATACATCCAGAAAAGATCGAATCCGCAAATACAGGATGGTTGAAACTGAACAAACTGCTCATTTCGTATACGGCTCAGGCCACTAAACAGGTGTAGAATATCAGACGAGAAACCTGGAAGCCATGCTGCTGTAGAATATCAGCGGTCAGCATGGCAATTGACGTGCTGAAAATTCAGAATTTTACACCTCTTGCCTTGTGAGACTGTCCTCTGAAAGTAGACTCCGTCTTCAATCACCCACCAGCTCTGCCTTGACAGACTCTTGCAGTACGAGCAAAAAATCCACCCTCGCAATCCTGCGCTTTCTCCCGTGTCACGCACAGCTTCGGCCACTTGATGTACAAATGCTCACTCACCTGCCTCGCCTACATGAGGATGAACACAGCCACCAAAAGAACCAAGGACGCGGCCAAAACTCTCAGCGGCACCACCCTTTCCGAAGCGCTCAGAATCTGCACCGGGAACACGCATCCTCCCTGAGACGCATTCGTCGTCACGATCTTCGCGAGGCCTCCGAACGAGCACGCCCTGACGTCCTGATCCATGGTCTGGAAATACATGTTGAACGCGTACGATATGTTGCCGTCATGGCTGAGGCCGTTGCACGAGCAGCCGTACCCCAGCGCGGTGCAGTCTGCGTTCGAGCACGCGTAGTTCACGGAGGCTGGCAGCTCCCTGTACCTATCCTTCAGGTCCTTGTCGAACACGCACCACTGGGATGGCAGGTACTGCACCCCTTCCACCCCGAGCAGGTACCTGTCCTGGCCATTCCCACTGAGGTCCATGGGGAACTTTGGCTTCCCGTCGTAGGTGAAGAGCCCCCAGTGGCGCTCGAAGCGCCCCGGCAGCACGCTCTTCTGGTTCTCGTCGATCAGCGCGAACAGGTAGGCGTCCATGCGACCGGGCCTCAGAGGCATCCCGACATTTCTGGCCAGCTTCTTCAGAAAACCGTCGTAGAACTTCTGTGCATACTTGACGTTGGCGCGCTTGTCACCGTCTGTTGGCCAGCCGATCTCACCGACTATGATCTTCATGTCGGGCACGCCGGCTTTCCTTAGCGACCAAACAAGGGTGTCGAAGTTGGCGTCGAACACGTTGGTGTATACCAACCCTTTGTCAAAGACTGGCTTGCTACCACCATCAAAGAAGGGGAAGTTCAGCGGGAAGTTTGCGTTCTGGTAGAGGCTCAGATACGGGTAGATGTTGACAACAAAAGGCGCATCATTCCTGTGGAGGAAATTGACAATGGAAACCATGAGGGTGTTGATATCCTTGCGGAAATTCCCGGCAGATGGCACTGGTGTGTTCTCAGGGGAGTTGTAGACGTCAGCGTTCAGGGGGACAACAGCCTTGACCATTACTCCAGCCTCATCTAGAGCTCTTTGCATGTTCTTGAGCGCAGGAAAGGTAATATTGATGAAGCTGCCATTGTAGCTCTTCAGAAATGGTTCATTGCCAACAGCCACATACCTAAACAAAACCAATGAATGTGATCAGAGTGTCACAAAAGAACTAAGATGAAAAGTTGCAAATAAGTAGGCGGAATTAATAAAATCGAACCCATCTAAATGTTTCAGACATACACTGTTAAGTCATGGGTCATTGAGGAAATGAATACGACAGTGACCATTCACGCATCTGGCCCAGTGCAAAAGATACTTAGGCATCATCTCAGAGGAAAATACAAAAGGCTGCAGTAGAGATGTACTAAGACACTACTAGTAGCAGACATGAGAATATTGTGACACTGACAAATGCAAAAGCCCACTAGCTTAACATGACGGCTGCAGCTTCTCACTACAAAACTAACTGAGCTACTCCCTCCGTTCCACAATACATGTCTTCCATTTGTCAAAATATAGATGTATCTAGACATGTTTTAGTATATAGGTACATCCATTTTTTGACAAATGGAAGTCAAGTATTTTGGAACGGAGGGAGTATAATCTAAACTTCTGAAGTCACTGAGTTCTGGAAATAGTCCAGCAGTACCAAATTATGGTGCAACCTAGCTAATCCCTAGCTGTTAGCCTGTTACTCCATGCCATCAGCAATAAAACACATGCAAGCTATCATATTAAAAATTTCTCACGCATATGGAGGATGTAGACAGTTAAAATCACGTAAGACTCGATTCTGGCTATCGTTGGTAATCTACAATTATAAATATCTGAATGATATGCCACTTTGATCATCCCAGTCCAGTGTTTGCTCATTCCACATTTCGAATGAGCTTTCAGAACGATCTAGTGGTGTCAATCTAAGCACATAAACAGCGTAAGCACAGTAAGCACTAGATATACCCTTCCAGTGTCCAGATTTACAATGCCATGTCTTATGGCTGATAGACACTGCTTCAAGCACATAGTATACTTGATCCTGCACGTCGAACCATATACGCACTATCTTACATGACAAATCAGAATAGAGAGCATTGCACAACCAAAACAAATAAATAAATACATGGTAGCAAAACATATAGTGAGAATTGCCATCTACCAGTCCGATGTGACTGAACCAACATGCACAGCTTTTTTTTCGCCATCATCAGCTAATTAACACCCTCTGTGACGGTGAATTAGCATAGGCATAAGCTGCACTACAACTTGTTCATGCCGCCTCTCTGAACTACTCCCTCCGTTCCTAAATGTAAGTCTTTGTAGAGATTCTACTACGAACAACATACGGATGTATATAGATGCATTTTAAGTGTGGATTCATTCATTTTGCTCCGTATGTAGTCCATCCAGTGGAATCTCTACAAAGACTTACATTTAGGAACGGAGGGAGTATAAAACTCTGCAGCAGTACTTGACATGGTGTCAGACTTTGTACACAAGTACTACATGACCCGTATGAGTAGTAGTTATCTCGATTGTGCAGTCACGAACATACAGAGCATTGCATGATCAGAACAAATAAATAAAAACACGGTAGAAAAACATATAGATAGAATTGCCACCCACCAGACCCATGCCGCTGAACCAACATGGACAGTATTTTTGCCCTCATCAACGAATTAACACCCTCTATGACTGTGAACAACCATAAGGCATAAGCTGCACTACAACTTCCTCATGCTGCCTGTCTGAACTATCAAGCACTGCACTTGTACTTAACACGGTAGCAGGATTTCTACATAAGTACATGATGACCCATATGAAGAATAGTTAACTCGATTGTGCGGTCATGTATGATGCACTTGCCTTAACACATACTCGTATCTCCAAAAGGGGCCTGAATCCAGCAACAACCAGCGCAAGCATCGCATCAATTCCGCATGAACCAAAACACACAACACATATCCAAATCGAGCGCCTCGCAATCCCCACCACACGCAACTCCACGCCCTGGCGCGACATTCTATCAAACATTTCCTATGCGCGCGAACGAACCAGATATACACACACATTTCGGACACGGTCAGAGGCACGGGCACGCAACTCCGCCGACCGAAATTCTCTCCACGAGCACGCGCGCGCGACGCACCCACCGAGCAGGGCACGCCACGGACGGAGAGCGCGCGCGTGAGGTAACTGTTGGAGTAATTATGCATCTCTGGGATGCCATTAGCAGAAACAGATTGCATCTAGATCACCTAAAACATGAACAGAGAAGGGTTTAGGGTTTCTTTACATGTCACGGGAGTGGACATGATCGCCTGCTCGGTGCAGGCGTGATGCAGGGGTGATGTAGTCGAAGTAGATGTTCTCCTCGACGTCCTGATTCCTTCAGGACGCCACCGGCACTGCCCAGGGACAGCGGCGGCGGCTGGCTTAGGTCTTCCCGTCGCTGCAGCACTCCCCCTGATCGGATGGGGTGAGAGAATATCGGGAGGAGAGTAAACCTTACGTGAATTGTAATCTCGCAGGTGCCCAGCTCTCTCCCGTATCCCTTTTAATATGGCGCTGGCGACAGGGGACCCAAAACCTGAGTTGGTTTTTGGGCGCCCCCGATCAGGGCGCGTTAGTTCTGATCGAGGCTCACGTACGTTGGTACGTGGACCCCTTCACTTATCGTTATCCCTTTATCCCCTTTTTTTTTGTTAGACTAATAGATCTAACTGCCTGTTTAAGCCGTCAGATCAAAACCAACATTCTCCCCCTTGATCGTTAGGCTTAACTTCATTCGCCCATTCTATATAGGAATGATGTACCAAAGTGAGGTGTTACAACAGCTCAAAACGCCATAGAACCTCAACACTTATAGTACACCCGCCTATTTCGAAATGGAAAACATTTTACTAATTGGGGAGTGGTTTATTTTAATGGTCCTCTTATTCCAGAATCATCAGGCCTCCACTAGTCCCATGCCGGCAACATGCTCACGAAAGATACTGGGTGGTAAGCCTTTTGTTAGCGGATCCGCAAGCATATGCTTCGTTCTTATATGTTTAACATCAACTGTTTGATCCTGGATTCTATCTTTCACAACACGATACTTTATGTCAATGTGTCTGGCAGCATTACTTGACCTGTTGTTACTCGTATAGAAAAATGCTGGTTCATTATCGCAGTACAATAAAATTGGTTTAGATATGCTGTCAACCACTTTAAGTCCGGGTATAAAATTCTTTAGCCATACAGCCTGCCCGGTGGCCTCATAACATGCTACAAATTCTGCTTGCATCGTAGATCCAGCAGTTAACGTTTGTTTGGAGCTTTTCCACGATATAGCTCCTCCCGCGAGTGTGAATATATAACCTGACGTGGATCTCATACTATCCACACATCCGGCAAAACCAGAGTCTGAATAACCAACAATTTCTAGGTTATCAGTTCTTTTATATGTAAGCATGAAGTCCTTAGTTCCTTGCATATAACGCAAGACTTTCTTTGCGGCCTTCCAGTGGTCCGGTCCTGGATTCGATTGGTATCTGCCAAGCACCCCGGTTACAAAAAATAAGTCTGGGCGTGTACACACTTGAGCATACATGATGCTTCCAACAGCTGAAGCATAAGGAACCGACTTCATCTGATCAGTTTCACATTGGTTCCTCGGACATTGAAATGTCCCAAACTTATCGCCCTTAACTATAGGAGCAGGTGAGGGTGAGCACTTATGCATATTGAATTTTTTCAGTACTCTCTCAAAGTATGCCTTTTGAGATAGTCCTAACGTTCCTCTGGACCTATCTCGATGAATCTCGATGCCGAGGACATACGAGGCTTCACCAAGATCTTTCATATCAAAACTGGATGACAGAAAATTCTTGGTCTCATGCAGCATATCCTTATCGCTACATGCCAACAATATGTCATCAACGTATAGGACTAAAAATGTGAACCTACTGCCTTTAAACTTAACGTATATGCAGTTGTCCACAACATTTTCGGTGAAACCAAAAGTTTTGATAATTTTATCAAACTTGAGGTACCACTCTCTTGAAGCTTGCTTCAAGCCATAAATTGATTTCTTTAGATGACATGCTAAATGTTCCTTTCCTTCCACAACAAAGCCTTCTGGCTGAGCCATGTAAACATCTTCTTTTAAGTCACCATTTAGAAATGCCGTTTTAACATCCATTTGGTGTAGTTCTAGGTCGTAATGAGCTACTAATGCCATTATGATTCTGAAAGAATCCTTGGTTGACACAGGGGAGAAGGTTTGCTTATAATCAATGCCTTCTCTCTGTGTATACCCTTTTGCCACTAGCCTTGCCTTGAACCGTTTGACATTCCCTTTGGAATCATACTTGGTTTTGTAGACCCACTTGCAGCCTACTTTCTTAGCTCCATCGGGAACTTCTACTAAGTCCCATACATCGTTTGAGCCCATAGATTTCAACTCGTCTTCCATGGCAACCAACCATTTGGACGAATTTTCGCTTTTAATGGCTTCCTTATATGAGGTTGGATCCTCCACCTTTCCCATATCATTCATGTCCTCCATCAAAAAAGTGATATAATCATCTGATATGGCTTTCTTCCTCTCACGCCGTGGTCTACCCATGGGCGGAGGTGGTGGTGGAACATCATCATTTTCATTATTTTCTCTGAGATCCTCATTTGTGTTTGGATTCTCATTATTAGTTTCTGGATCACCATTTGACTGAGAGACTGAACCGTGAGATTCAGGATCATCAGATGTCACATTTCTTCGTATTGGAAAAACAATCTCTTGGATAGTCGGGGATGGTACACAAACCCGCTTCTCCTCAAGATTGATCTCCCTTAAATTTGTGACCTTATTATCCTCAAAAAATACCGCTTGTCTAGTCTCCACAAACTTGGTGGTGTGTCTTGGACAATAAAAACGATATCCCTTTCCCCTATGAGGGTATCCAACGAAGAAACAGCTAACTGTTTTTGGATCCAGTTTCTTAAGTTGTGGATTGAAAACTTTAGCTTCAGCAGGACAACCCCACACCCGTAAGTAATTCAAGCTCGGTTTCTTTCCCGCCCACATCTCGTAAGGTGTGTTCGGTGCTGACTTAGTTGGAGCAAGATTTAGTATGTGTGCAGCTGTCTTTAATGCATCTATCCAAAGGCTTACTGGTAAACTAGAGTGACTAAGCATGCTTCGCACCATATCCATAAGGGTGCGGTTGCGGCGCTCGGCCACACCATTTTGTTGTGGTTCACCAGGCATTGAGTACTGAGCAATGATTCCATTTTCAGATAAGAACTTGGCAAAAGGTCCAGGAATCTGCCCATAAGGAGCATGCCTACCATAATACTCTCCCCCGCGATCAGACCGTACAACTTTTATTTTTGCGTTCAGTTGATTTTCAACCTCCGCTTTATAGACTTTGAATTTCTCCAAAGCTTCCGATCGGTCACGTATGGGATAAATATACCCATAGCGGGAAAAGTCATCTGTGAATGTAATGAACGAATCAAAACCATCTACAGACTTAACATTAAGGGGTCCACATATGTCGGTGTGAATTAATTCTAAAACCCTTGTGGCTCTAACTACTCCTTTCTTAATTGTTTTTGCAAATTTTCCTTTAATGCAGTCGACACATTTGTCTGCATCTGAGAAGTCTAATGGGAGGAGTATTTCATTTTTAACTAAGCGTTCCATTCTCCCCCTCGAAATGTGGCCCAAACGACAATGCCACAATTTCGAAGAATTACTTACTCCTTTCCATTTCTTCTCAACATTAATTGCACCACTCACATGCATAACTGAATCATTATTAAGAGATAACATGTATAGTTGGCCTCGTCTAACACCGATGCCTACATTCTTATTACATTTGATCAAAGCAAATTGTTTCTTGCCAAAATGGCACTCATACATATCATCATCTAAACGAGAAACTGAAATCAAATTCCTACTTAAGGTAGGCACATAAATAACATTATTCAATCTAAGAGTGTGGCCAGTGTGTAGCTCCAACGTGAGAGATCCCACAGCTTCAACATCGGCCTCAACTCCGTTCGCAACCTTAAGTTTTCTTGTTCCTCCTCTTATGGTTTGGATCGTATCGAATCCCTGCATAGAGTTAGCAACGTGAGTGGTTGCCCCTGAATCAATCCACCATGACTTTATTGAAAAATCAACATAAAGTGATTCATCTACAAAAGTAATTTCATCAATACCTCTTTTGTTCATCCATTTTAGAAAGCCTGGGCAGTCCCTTTGATAGTGTCCCTCTTCTTTGCAGAAGTTACAAGCATTTTCTCCAGCAGTGGAGCTGCTAGGAGCAGAAGAAGAACCACCGGCTTCTTTACCCTTGAATGCCTTAGGGTTGAATGGCTTAGTGCCTTCTTTCTTGACTTGCCTTTTCTGAGGCTTAGGGAAACCTTGTCCGTCATGCTTTCTCTTGTTAGAGCCAACATGAAAGACATGATCTTTCTTCTGCCTCATGATTCTTTCTTCCTCCTGGACGATCCTTGCGGTCATCTCAGAGAGTGGCCATTTTTCCTTTAGAGAGTTATAGTTGACCTTAAATTGTTCAAACTCTTCAGGAAGAGACTCAAGAATAATTATGACAAGAAGGGCTTCACTTAAAGAACACTCCAAAGCCTTAAGCTTGGTGAAAGCATTTACCACCCTCAATATGTGCTGCCTAACATTTCCGTCAATAGTGTATTTCTGAAGAAGTTTAGCAAAAAGCTCATGAGCATACACTTTGTCGGAGCCTTTAAATTGCTCCTCCATTTCAGTGAGGAAATCTTTAGCAGTATCTTTCTTAGGGAGTGCTTCAGAAATGTCCGGCGATATTGTCGCTTTCATGATGAGAAGCGCAATATGGTTGGACTTATTCCACTTTTCCATCTTAACATCATACTCCTTCTTGAGTTCTGCATACCCTGTGACACCTGCCACAGGTGCCACAGGTTTTTCTTCCCTCAAGGCATAGTCAAATTCATTACAACCCAAACATAATTCGACTTGGGACTTCCAACGAGGGAAGTTACTCCCCGTAAGTGGTTCGATTGTGTCGGACCGGAATGGAGCGGAAGCTGAAATCATCATAAAAGTTCATAAGTAAACTTGCATGATTATAAATTTACGTTGGTAAATAAACAAACATGCCAAGTATTTAATTTCAACTCCATGTCAAAACACCGTTGGGCAGAAAAAACATGGAATGAAAATATCACAGGGGATGGCTCGTAATAATAAAACAACGTTGGTCCGAATTAAAATTAGAGTCATTTCATTCTTAATTTAAACATCAACATAAAAGAAAATATCATTATTTTTGATGTCTAAAAATTCATCATGCAAAACACATAATAAATCCTGAATAAAAAATCTCGTTGGTTCAATTTTACCCAGAATAATAATGTGTTCATTTTATTTTTAGGCATTTTCTGGTTTAAACAGTGCAAATCATAATATTTATGAACTTAAACGCACTGGAAAAAACTGAAAATCGCGACAGTAATTTTGGCCCGAAATACCCACAGCTACACGTAAATCGGTCCAGCCCAGCAGCAAAACGTAAAGAAAAAAAACGCGCTGGGCTAAGGCAACCTGGGCCGAAGCCCGTGACCGAAAATGGCCCATTAATGCCCGAAGGCCCGAGCCGGTGCTCCGCGTCGCTGAGAGCCGCTCGATCGAATCGGACGGCCAGCGCGGCTTGGAGCCCGAACAAAAGTGCCGACCGGCCTAACCCTAGTCATTTTCTCCCCCTCCCCCGCATTTCTCGCTCGCGAAGAGAGCGGCGGTGCCACGGCCGCTCGAGGCGCGCCGGCCATGGCGGCGCGGCGGCTGCGCTCGCCGGAGGAGCGTGCAGCAGGATGAATCCCGCGCGCTCCCCCATCGAGCGTTGCCCCGGCGTCCGTGCACATGGCGCATCAAGGAGGGAGGAGGGACGCCGGCCACCGCGGCATGAGGAGCGACGGCGACTTGCTCGGCGTCGGCCAAGACAAGGGCGCGTCCATTCGAGCGGAAGCGGCGGCGGCTCAACTGCGTCCCGCGCGTCGTCCCGAGGACGGCGGCGTCGCGGCGTCTTCGCCCTCGCGCAACGGTGGGCGCTGCGCGGGCCCCGAAGGGAAGAGGCGAGTACGCGGCGCGTTAGGTGAGGATTCTCCTCATTCTTTTCAAATTCGTATACATCAGTGCTTGATTGGATTAAAAACAGCCCTAATTAAAGAATTAGGGTTCTACCGAAATTGGGGATTTTTCTAGGGTTCTTCAACATGGGATTTTGCTACTGTATGTGTGTTATGTATCCCTCTGCCTTCTAATTTGATAATCCAAACGGAAACAGATACTTAAAAGAGGATCAAGTTAAATTAACAGAAACTTAATCATGAGCATTAATTCTTTAGAGGCTTAATTAAAAAATGATTAAGCATAATGGCAGTGGAGATCCGTGGCAAATTAGAATACAACATGAGGGCATTAAGACAGTAGCATGCATATTTGGGCTAACCAGGGGTAAAACTTTCAATCTTGATCATAAACCCTAAACATGTCATTGATCTAAACATGATAGTGATCTACTGATCAACAATAAAGGAATCTATTGCAATCAAGATTGGCGACTGATACCATTGTTGGAGTAATTATGCATCTCTGGGATGCCATTAGCAGAAACAGATTGCATCTAGATCACCTAAAACATGAACAGAGAAGGGTTTAGGGTTTCTTTACATGTCACGGGAGTGGACATGATCGCCTGCTCGGTGCAGGCGTGATGCAGGGGTGATGTAGTCGAAGTAGATGTTCTCCTCGACGTCCTGATTCCTTCAGGACGCCACCGGCACTGCCCAGGGACAGCGGCGGCGGCTGGCTTAGGTCTTCCCGTCGCTGCAGCACTCCCCCTGATCGGATGGGGTGAGAGAATATCGGGAGGAGAGTAAACCTTACGTGAATTGTAATCTCGCAGGTGCCCAGCTCTCTCCCGTATCCCTTTTAATATGGCGCTGGCGACAGGGGACCCAAAACCTGAGTTGGTTTTTGGGCGCCCCCGATCAGGGCGCGTTAGTTCTGATCGAGGCTCACGTACGTTGGTACGTGGACCCCTTCACTTATCGTTATCCCTTTATCCCCTTTTTTTTGTTAGACTAATAGATCTAACTGCCTGTTTAAGCCGTCAGATCAAAACCAACAGTAACTACTAACTAAGACAAGGGGGAGGCGGCGCTGGAAGGGTGCGTACCTGACGTCGACGCCGGCGTCGAGGTTGCGGGTGACGTTGTCGCGGACCCAGTCGCGGGCGCGGCGGGGGTCGCGGGCGACGGAGGCGAGGTGGTCGTTGGGGACGGCGAGCATGGCCTGGATGCCGGAGCCGGCGAGCGCGGAGACGGTCCAGGGGTCGGCGTCGAACAGCTTGACCCGGTCGACGCCGTTGGCCGCCAGCATGCGGGCCACGGCCGCCGGGTGCATCGGGTGCGACATCATCGTGCCCCAGTTCACCCCCACGCCCGACGCCGCGGCGGCGGCGCGAGGGAGCG
>NC_057795.1:610439396-610440190 GCF_018294505.1 Triticum aestivum | reverse complement strand
GGACAGCTGGAGATTTCTTCGCTGGGGCTTGTGTGCTACAGTAGGAAGGAAGGAAGGGGGCGGAGGTGGTGGGAAGTGGGTGCTGGATTTTTTTTTTTTTTTTGATAAGGGGTGCAGGATTTCTCTACGCTGGCTCGCTGGCAATTGGGTCCCGTCGATGGAGCTTGACAGCATATCACCATCCCCCCTCCGTGTAGCATCGTGAGCTTTCCTTTTGGGAAATTATTACGGCGAGCCACTATTTCTTACTTACACCCTCCATTTCAAATTAATTGAAGATTTAGGACTTCTCTAAGTCAAACTTCATTAAGTTTGGCCAAGTCTATGTAAAACTATATCAGCATCTACTAAACTAAATTTATTTCGTCAGACTCGTTATGAAATGAATTCTCATATTATATATGATACATAGATATTCGTGGATTTTTTAATTTTAATAGACTTGATCAAAATTAAAAATGTTTGACTTAGAAAAATTATGGAATTTTAATTATTTTAGAACGGAGGGAGTAGCTACTTTTCAGTCAACATTCATAGTTGTCAGATAATGTTTTTCGTATCTTTTAAATAGTTACCACATGACACGTGTGGTAAGCAGATCAAGCTATTTAAGAGCAAAAATTAGACCTTGCATATTTCACTTATAGTCCTTAGCATGCACTTGGAAAGTGTTATTTTTCCTAGTTGTCTAAGAAATGCAAAGCCAAAAAGAAGGTGACATTTTTAATATGCCAGCTATTGTTGCACAAATGATCCGCCCCCTTCTAGTATTGCACTCGACACATTTAGCTCTT
>NC_057795.1:610314894-610439117 GCF_018294505.1 Triticum aestivum | reverse complement strand
ACACACACACACACACACACACACATCTGCGGCTCTGCCCTCTTCTTCAGTTCTTCGTCCTCATCCTTTTACTGCCACGTACCTCTTTTGCATCCATCATTACCTCCACTATCAATGTAGGGGGCGAGCGCTTGAGTAAGTTTCATCTCTACGTACGTATGGGGTGCGCCATATTACCTATCCCATTCATAAACCTTCAAGATGTTTGTGGTTGTTATCTTGTTGATCATTAGCAAGGTTGCCCTCGTCGCCCCCCTTCCTCCTCGCCCATTCTCTCAAATCCAACAATATTTGAATGTTCGCTCAAATGAACAAGTGTTCAGAAAAGAGTTTTTCTATTTCTGAACAACTAGAAGTTTTCATTTTCGCTGTAGATATATGATAACGTGTTGTGGGAAAAGAGGTGTCATTAGCTAAAAGGGCGTTGGTGCAAAGAATGATAGTTGTTTCTCCATGTTACAAAGGAAAACATGTTGTTTTTTGTTTAATTGCACAAACAGGGTAACATGTAACCATCGTGTTTTTCTTCTTGAAAAAACCACATGGTTGTGCATGATCATGCCTTTTCCCACCAAAACTAAAGTTTTGAGTCCATTTGTCATAATTTTCACATCAACGATTTGCTAACGTGGCCACCTCAGCTTCACAAGGGTAGCCATAGCCTACTCTATCGCCGCGGTTGAGCCATCCTTGTGGCTGGCAATAGGAACTGGATCAAGGGTCGTCCAAGTACGTTGCGCCGCCATTGAGGTTTTTTGGAGCCAGGACACACAAATTATTGCAGCTGTCAGTTGAAAAAAAATGGTAGTTTAGTGCTAGTGCTGCTTTGATTTATCGGCTCCAAATGTACTACCTCCGTTCAAAATAATGGAAGTTCTGGGTTTGCCCTAAGTCAAAATTATTTAAGGTTGACATCTAGAACATCAAATTAACCTCATGAGATTCTTTATGAAATATATTTTTGGTGTTGTAAAAAATTAACAATTTTTTTCTATAGAGTCAGGCAAGTTTGACTTAAAACAAATTTAGAATTTCAATTATTTTGGAAAGAAGAGAGTAGTACGGAGTACATAGTAATTTGGTTGTATCTATTCTTAATTGTGAACAAGAGCCAAGAAGCACATCCTGGATATACCAACACTGAGTCACTAACATGGAACTTGTTCACATGCCCATTCATGTGCCAATCTTCACATGTAGCATGTGTTATACTACGAGTAATGCTAGACATACATAGAGTTACACAGGATTTACAAACTCGTGAGTCTTGATTGAAGATTAAAGGGGGGGAGGGGCCCACCCCCATGAAAATCAGAGGGGAGAGGTTAGTTAGAAAGTCAGCGTGTAATTGCGTGTAACTCTTTGTACGTTTAGCATTAGTGATTATACTACCCACTCTGTCTCTATGTGCCGTGAACGTGTTGTGCCTGAGCATACAAGTAACGTTGATCTCTCACAAAAAATATATAAGTAAAGTCCATGAAAATGCTAAATATGGCCCTGGAGAGCTACATTCTTGGCCTGAACATTGCACAACATTTTAGACTGGAGCGTCGTAAGGACACTGAGAACGGTGACAATGGAACTCCATTGCACCCACCGCATGTTTCTTCTCTACAAAAGGGCCAGGTTAATTGTGCACAACCATAAAAATCTGCACCTCGTCAAAAAAAAAAAACTATAAAAATCTGCACGTCAAGTTCTTCTATAAGTTCAGCAATCGCTAAGATAACTACTACTCCCTCCATTCCGATTTACTCGTCGTGGTTTTATTTCAAATTTGAACTAAAAATAAGACGAGTAAATCGGGATTGGAGGGAGTACCTCCGTCTCAAAATGTAGATGCTTTTGTAGGCTATCTTTACTAGTCAGTGGAATTTACAGTGTTGGTCAGCTAAAAAAGTCTGATGCGTCATCGGAGATTTCGACGGAGTTCGCCGGAACTGCTTGGAACTCGTGCACCACGCCGTCGATCTCAATGAGGCTGCAGCCGGGGACCTTGTCCACCTTGCCTCTCCTCATCTGCCGCCTCACCTGCACCGCCTTGCCGTGTCGGCCCTCGTGCGCGTACATGTTCGACATGAGCACGTAGTCCCCGGCGTCGGCCTCGTCCTCGGCCATCCGCCGCATCACGCGCTCGGCGCGGTCGACATGGCCGTGCGCCCGGCAGGCCGCGAGCAGCGAGCCCCAGATGAGCGCGTCGGGCCGGATCGGCATCGCGGAGACGAGATCCTCCGCCTCGTCCAGCCTCCCGGCGCGGCCGAGCATGTCGACGACACAGCCGTAGTGCTCGATGCCCGGCACCACGCCGTGCTGCTCCGCCATGGCTTCGAAATGCCGGAGACCGTCTTCGATGTTTCCGGCGTGGCAGCAGGCGGATAGGACGCCCAGGAAGGTCACCTCGTTCGGCCTCACACCGGCTCGCCGCATGTCGCCGAAGAGCGCCAGCGCCTCCTCGCCCCGGCCGTGCATCGCGAGCCCGGAGATCATGGACGTGTAGGTGTACACGTCTCGCCGCGTCATTGCGTCGAACACCTCCGCGGCCTGCTCGACGGCCCCGCATTTGGCGTACATGTCGATCAGCGCGTTGCCCACGACGCCGTCGGCGGCATCCCGTCCGGTCCTGCCCATGTAGGCGTGCACCCACCTGCCGGCGTCCAGTGCGCCGAGCCGCGCGCACGCGCCGAGGACCGCGACGAACGTTGCGTCGTCAGGAAGCGGCGAGGGCGCGCAGCCTTGCTGCTGCAGCATCTCCCGGAACAGCTCCAGCGCCTCCTGGAGCTCGCCCGCGCGCGCGTGCGCGGAGATCATCGTGTTCCAGGTCACCACGTTCTTGGCCGGCGCCATCGCACGGAAGAAACGGAGCGCGGCCGCCGCGTCGCCGCACTTGGCGTACATGTTGACCAGAGCGTTGCACGCGACGACGTCGAGGGACACTCCCGCTTCGAGGACTCGCCGGTGCACCTCCCTGGCCAGCGCGAGGTCCCCGGCACCGGCGCAGGCCCCAAACGCCGCGGCGGCCGCCACCGCGTCGATGACGAGCGCGCCGTCGTCCGCCATGGCAAGGAACAGCGCCGCGGCCTCGCGGAACAGCCCCAGCCGCGCGTGGCCGGTCACCAGGGCCGTCCAAGAAACGACGTCGGGCGCTGGGCCGCCACCGGCGGACAGCAAGGCGCGCGCAATGCCGCGCCGGCCGCAGGCGAGGTAGAGCGCGACGAGGGCGTCGCGGACGCCGCGGTGGCGGCAGCCGAGGCCGAGCTTTGCGGCGTGGGCGTGCAGCGCCGGCGCGGCCTCGCTGGGTGCCGGGGACGCGTTGGCCAAGCGCTTCAGAAGAGCCCGGAGCTCGCCGGCGTCGTGAGGTGCGCCGCCGCGACGGAGTGACGCCGCGTGTGGAGGCGCGGTACCGGGCTTGTAGCCGCGTCCAGGGGAGTAGAGTGGAGCAGCCGCAGGCTTCTTGCTGGCTTGCCGCGCGGGTGGACGAGGTGCACCCATGGCGATGGCCTCTCCACCGGACGTCACGAGAAAATGTCATCCAGACATCCAGTCAGTAGTCATATATGTACGTAGGGCTTGGAAAATTCCGACGTGCTGATTAGCACAGGATCCAGGCCGAGATCAGGTTAAGAGGTGATTCTTTTCCTTAGTTGATAGAGACTGGTCTTGGTTTTTTTAGGATTATTCTAGGGAGTACTTAGAATTCATCTAGATGAGATATAATTTAGTTTCATTCACTTTGAAAACAAGAACAGATACAATCCACGTCAGCACACACGCATCTTATAGCATCACATCCAATGGCTATAAAAGGTGAATGAGATCAAATTATATCTCACCTAAATGAGTTCTAGCAAAACTAATTATTCTATCTTTCTGTTTTGTAATGTCTATGTTTACATGATTTTATTTTATTTTATTAATGGAACACGTATTACTATGAAAAAAAAGACTAGGACAGGATCCGCCGCCTGCTATATTTTTGGAAGCACCGCCGGGTGGAGATATGCCAACACCGTCAAGGATAATCTACTGGGTACAACCGGTGTACCTGAGATTGCTAAAAGGCTCCATTTACAGAAATGAGATTGCTAAAAGGCTCCATTTAAAAAAGAAAGATTACTAAAAGGCTCCATTTGAAAATATTGAAATGATTTAGCACGTACTCTTTCCATTCCATAATATAAGAGCCATAATATAAGAGCGTTTTTACACTAAAAACGCCCTTATATCATGCGATGAAGTAGATGTTGTATATATATGTATCATGCCGCAAAAGATCAGATTCAAAAAGCCCTATAGCTGGATCACTCCTTTAGCATTGTGGCCACCTTGAGTAAAGAAAAAGGGCATAAGCTCGAGAAACAAAACTGAAACTCATTTTATGACCCGGGAAGTGGTTTTGGTCGTTAGAGCACCTACAGCTGGACTTCACAAAATTGGTTGTCTATATGTCCGCGGACGCGTCCACGAAAAGTGACCACTCACCTTTCATATCTTAGCGTTCGCAGACGTTATCTTCATATCCTCTCCCCCTCCTCCCAAGTCCATGCAATGCATGCACCGCGAGATAAACTATGTAGATCATCAACATAGCAATCATAGAAAGAAATAGACATAAAATTCAAGAACATAAGTCATAAGAACAAAAATTCATCACGAGACATGTACAAACGGACCAAATCAAGCAGTTCATCACTGGACACTACATAGATACTAGAAATAAATAGAGGAGGTTCCAGACTTCACCATTTTCGTCACCGGATCGGCGGTAGTTGTCCTCCACGTAGGCATCGGCAGCCGAAGGGTCGTCGTCGTTGTCCATGCTTGACGTACCACTGTCGTAGGAGGAGGACGAGACAAAGCCCGTGAGACGTCAGGTTCTGTGGTTTTGCTTCTTCGTGACCCGATGACGTGAAGCCTTGTCCACCGCTTCGCAATCCGACTACTCGATGCCGAGTCGGAGCGCCACCGCGTTCTTGCATCGGAGGTGCCCCGCTTCTGTCTCCACCGTGGTCAGCAACCGATGGAGGACCTCACACATGAGCGTCTCCTTTGGTTCTACCGGCGTGGGAGGACCCTGCCCCATCCCCATCCGCAGTCATGCACCAACATGAGGGATGTGGAGGCGGTGTGGCCTGGAGCTCCACCGCCCCACCTCGGCTAACCCCCACCGCCGTGAGCCTTGGAAGAAGCCATCTGAGATCCGTCCGCCCATTGTCTTCCACTATCCGTAGAAGAAATAAAGTGAACCAAGGCAATCAACTCATCCATGCTTATACCGTAACAAAATGGTAAGTTTAGTCGGTTGAATCGAAAGGTTAAATGAAGGAGGAAACAAAATGTACCTAGTTAGACGATGGAACAGGGAGGGCAGGGACTGACTGCTGTATGCATGGACAGGGTGCCAACACTACTGGAATTACACCCTATGCCGAGTGCCAGAAATACTTGGCAAAGTGCCAAATAAAATCGACAAATACCTGTGTTTGCCATGCGGCAGCTATTGCCGAGTCTACCTTTCGGCTTACTTCGCTTTGCCGATGCCCGTGATTTGGTTCTCGGGAAGAGCCTGGCACTCGGCATACAATGAAATTCGAGTAGTGCAACAGCCGTTTGAGCCACGTGCACAGAATTTTGTCTCGTCATATACTTGTTTATTAATGGGAGCGGCAACAATACTATGTAGCAAGAACTATGAAATGGTCCTAGATTCTTGCCATCGGCAGAAAATATCTGGTACTTACGGCACGTAGGATCTGACCAAATCTGAAAATAAGCTTCCCATCAATCAGATATACCGAGTCACAGTTTTCAATTGTAACATGTAACAGGCAGAAGCCATCTCTAAAACCTCAAGATTCTATACCGATTCAGTCTCTCAGGAATGCTCGTATGGATATGTGAACAGCTTCGATTGTACTATGTTTAAAAAATTATAACAGATTAAGAGTCCAAGTATCAATAAGACTAGCTAGACTGTGACACGCACTTTGCCGCGTCCGTGCTTTGCCGCTTCGTTCTTCAGTCGTGAGTTAAGTCTCACCTATTTATTTTCTAGGTGGTTTTATTACAGTCAGCTCACTTATTATCCATAATTGTTAATTAATTATCTTACATAGTACTCTCTCCGTTTTTTTAGTCTGCATATAAGATTTGATCAAAGTCAAACTTTGTAAAGTTTGATCAACTTTGTAGAAGAAAATATCAACATCTACAATACTAAAACTATATGGTATGCAAAGTAATTTCATGATGCATCTAACAATATTGATTTCGTATTGTGAATCTTGATATAATTTTTCTACAAACTTAATCAAAGTTAACAAAGCTTGACTTTGACCAAATCTTATATGCAGACTAAAAAGAAACGCAGAGAGTATTGTTGATCATAGGTTAAATTGTTAGTTTAGTGGGTGGTTCGTACGTGTTACCATCGAATGGAATGCATCGTCCAATCAGGTTGGATGAGCTATCTGTCATCGGCCTCTTGCATTCATTATAAAAGACAGAGCCATCAAGGTATCTATTCAAATACTTCTTCTGTTCCATAATATAGTGCATATGTAGATTATTAAATTAAAGTCAAAGTTTGCAAACTTTAACCAAATTTATAGAGAAAACTCTTTATGAATGCAATTCTAAATATCTAAACATGAAAATACTTCTTATAATGAATCTAATGATATATGCTTGGTATTATAGATGTAAATGTTGGAAATATGCCCTAGAGGCAATAATAAATAAGTTATTACTATATTTCCTTGTTCATGATAATCGTTTACTATCCATGCTATAATTGTATTGATAGGAAACTCAGATACATGTGTGGGTACATAGACAACACCATGTCCCTAGTAAGCCTCTAGTTGACTAGCTCGTTGATCAATAGATGATTACGGTTTCCTAACCATGGACATTGGATGTCGTTGATAACGGGATCACATCATTAGGAGAATGATGTGATGGACAAGACCCAATCTTAAGCCTAGCACAAAGATCGTAGTTCGTATGCTAAAGCTTTTCTAATGTCAAGTATCTTTTCCTTAGACCATGAGATTGTGCAACTCCCGGATACCGTAGGAATGCTTTGGGTGTACCAAACGTCACAACGTAACTGGGTGGCTATAAAGGTGCACTACAGGTATCTCCGAAAGTGTCTGTTGGGTTGGCACGAATCGAGACTGGGATTTGTCACTCCGTGTAAACGGAGAGGTATCTCTGGGCCCACTCGGTAGGACATCATCATAATGTGCATAATGTGACCAAGGGGTTGATCACGGGATGATGTGTTACAGAACGAGTAAAGAGACTTGTCGGTAACGAGATTGAACAAGGTATCGGTATACCGACGATCGAATCTCGGGCAAGTACTATACCGCTAGACAAAGGGAATTGTATACGGGATTGATTGAGTCCTTGACATCATGGTTCATCCGATGAGATCATCGTGGAACATGTGGGAGCCAACATGGGTATCCAGATCCCGCTATTGGTTATTGACCGAAGAACGTCTAGGTCATGTCTGCATGGTTCCCGAACCCGTAGGGTCTACACACTCAAGGTTCGATGACGCTAGGGTTATAAAGGAAGTTTGTATGTGGTTACCGAATGTTGTTCGGAGTCCCGGATGAGATCCCGGACGTCACGAGGAGTTCCGGAATGGTCCGGAGGTAAAGATTTATATACGGGAAGTCTTATTTTGGTCGCCGGAAAAGTTTTGCACTTTATCGGTATTGTACCGGGAGTGCCGAAAGGGGTCCGGGGGTCCACCGGGGGGGTCCACCTGCCCCGGGGGGCCACATGGGCTGTAGGGGGTGCGCCTTGGCCTATATGGGCCAAGGGCACCAGCCCCAAGAGGCCCATGCGCCAAGGAGACTTGGGGAGGGGAGAGTCCTAAAAGGGGAAGGCACCTCCGAGGTGCCTTGGGGAGGATGGACTCATCCCCCCCCCCTTGGCCGCACCCCTTCCTTGGAGGAAGGGGCAAGGCTGCGCCCTCCCCCTCTCCCTTGCC
The DNA here is from genome assembly GCF_018294505.1 of Triticum aestivum. Taxonomy (NCBI): domain Eukaryota; kingdom Viridiplantae; phylum Streptophyta; class Magnoliopsida; order Poales; family Poaceae; genus Triticum; species Triticum aestivum. Next base: position 610,431,109 of record NC_057795.1, on the reverse strand, counting down.
CCTATATATAGTGGAGGGGAGGGAGGGCAGCCGCACCTGAAGCCCTGGCGCCTCCCTCCCTCCCGTGACACCTCCTCCTCTCCCGCAGGTGCTTGGCGAAGCCCTGCAGGATTGCCACGCTCCTCCACCACCACCACGCCGTTGTGCTGCTGCTGGATGGAGTCTTCCTCAACCTATCCCTCTCTCCTTGCTGGATCAAGGCATGAGAGACGTCACCGGGCTGTACGTGTGTTGAACGCGGAGGTGCCGTCAGTTCGGCACTAGGATCTCCGGTGATTTGGATCACGACGAGTACGACTCCTTCAACCCCGTTCTCTTGAACGCTTCCGCTTAGCGATCTACAAGGGTATGTAGATGCACTCTCCTTCCCCTCGTTGCTGGTTTCTCCATAGATAGATCTTGGTGACACGTAGGAAATTTTTTGAATTTATGCTCCGTTCCCCAACAGTGGCATCATGAGCTAGGTTTATTGCATAGATTCTTTGCACGAGTAGAACACAAAGTAGTTGTGGGCATTGATCTTGTTCAATATGCTTACCGTTACTAGTCCAATCTTGTTTCGACGGTATTGTGGGATGAAGCGGCCCGGACCGACCTTACACGTACACTTACGTGAGACAGGTTCCACCGACTGACATGCACTTGGTGCATAAGGTGGCTAGCGGGTGCCAGTCTCTCCCACTTTAGTCAGAACGGATTCGATGAAAAGGGTCCTTATGAAGGGTAAATAGCAATTGACATATCACGTTGTGGTTTTGCGTAGGTAAGAAACGTTCTTGCTAGAAACCCATAGCAGCCACGTAAAACATGCAAACAACAATTAGAGGACGTCTAACTTGTTTTTGCAGGGTATGCTATGTGATGTGATATGGCCAAGAAGAATGTGATGAATGATATGTGATGTATGAGATTGATCATGTTCTTGTAATAGGAATCACGACTTGCATGTCGATGAGTATGACAACCAGCAGGAGCCATAGGAGTTGTCTTAATTTATTGTATGACCTGCGTGTCATTAAACAACGCCATGTAATTACTTTACTTTATTGCTAACCGGTAGCCATAGTAGTAGAAGTAATAGTTGGCGAGACAATTCATGAAGACACGATGATGGAGATCATGATGATGGAGATCATGGTGTCATGCCGGTGACGATGATGATCATGGAGCCCCGAAGATGGAGATCAATGGAGCTATATGATATTGGCCATATCATGTCACTACTATATAATTGCATGTGATGTTTATTATGTTTATGCATCTTGTTTACTTAGAACGACGGTAGTAAATAAGATGATCCCTTACAACAATTTCAAGAAGTGTTCTCCCCTAACTGTGCACCGTTGCTAAAGTTCGTCGCTTCTAAGCACCACGTGATGATCGGGTGTGATGGATTCTTACGTTCACATACAACGGGTGTAAGACAGATTTACACACGCGAAACACTTAGGGTTAACTTGACGAGCCTAGCATGTACAGACATGGCCTCGGAACACAGAGACCGAAAGGTCGAGCATGAGTCGTATAGTAGATACGATCAACATGAAGATGTTCACCGATGATGACTAGTCCGTCTCACGTGATGATCGGACAAGGCCTAGTTCACTCGGATCATGTAATCACTTAGATGACTAGAGGGATGTCTATCTGAGTGGGAGTTCATTAGATGAACTTAATTATCCTGAACATAGTCAAAAGATCTTTGCAAATTATGTCGTAAGCTTGCGCTTTAGTTCCACTGTTTAGATATGTTCCTAGAGAAAATATAGTTGAAAGTTGATAGTAGCGATTATGCGGACAGTAGAAAGCTTATGTCCTTAATGCACCGCTCAGTGTGCTGAACCCCAAACGTTGTTTGTGGATGTTGTGAATATCGGACATACACGTTTTGATAACTACGTGATAGTTCAGTTAAATGGGAGTAGAGGCATCAAAGACGTTTTCGAAATGTCGCGGAACATATGAGATGTTTCGAGGGCTGAAATTGGGATTTCAGGATCGTGCCCATGTCAAGAGGTATGAGACCTCCGACGATTTTCTTAGCCTGCAAACTAAGGGAGAAAAGCTCAATCGTTGAGCTTGTGCTCAGATTTTCTGAGTGCAACAATCACTTGAATCGAGTGGGAGTTGATCTTCGAGATGAGATAGTGATGTTTCTCCAAAGTCATTGCCACCAAACTGCTAGAGCTTCGTGATGAACTATAACATATCAGGGATACATATGATGATCCTTGAGGTATTCGCGATGTTTGACACCGCGAAAGTAGAAATCAAGAAGGAGCATCAATTGTTGATGGTTGGTGAAACCACTAGTTTCAAGAAGGGCAAGGGCAAGAAGGGATACTTCATGAAACGGCAAATCAGCTGCTGCTCTAGTGAAAAAACCCAAGGTTTAACCCAAACCCGATACTAAGTGCTTCTGTAATAAGGGGAACAACCACTGGAGCAGAATTACCCTAGATACTTGGTAGATGAGAAGGCTGGCAAGGTCGATAGAAGTATATTGGATATACATTATGTAAATGTGTACTTTACTAGTACTCCTAGTAGCACCAGGGTATTGAGATACCGGTTCGGTTGCTAAGTGTTAGTAACTCGAAATAAAAGAGCTATGGAATAAACGGAGACTAGCTAAAGGTGAGCTGACGATGTGTGTTGGAAGTGTTTCCAAGTTTGATGTGATCAAACATCGCACGCTCCCTCTACCATCAAGATTAGTATTAAACCTGAATAATTGTCATTTGGTGTTTGCGTTGAGCATAGACATGATTGGATTATGTCTATCGCAATACGGTTATTCATTTAAGGAGAATAATGGTTACTCTATTTTGAATAATACCTTTAATGGTCTTGCACCTAAAGGAATGGTTTATTGAATCTCGATCGTAGTGATACACATTTTCATGCCAAAAGATATAAGATAGTAATGATAGTACCACTTACATGTGGCACTGCCATGTAAGTCATATTGGTATAAATCACATGAAGAAGCTCCATGTTGATGGATCTTTGGACTCACTCGTTTTTGAAAAGTTTGAGACATGCGAGCCATGTCTATTGGTGTATACGCATGAAGGAAGTCCATGCAGATGGATCGTTTGGACTTACTTGATTTTGAATCACTTGAGATATGCAAATCATACCACATGGGCAAGATGACTGAAAGCCTCGTTTTCAGTAAAAATGGAACAAGAAAGCAACTTGTAAGAAGTAACACATTTTGATGTGTGCAGTCCAATGAGTGCTGAGGCATGCAGTGAATATCGTTATGTTCTTACTTCACATATGATTTGAGTAGATGTTGAGTATATTTACTTGATGAAACACAAGTCTGAATTATTGAATATTTCAAGTAATTTCAGAGTGAAGTTGAAGATCATTGTGACAAGAGGATAAAATGTCTATGATATGATCATAGAGATGAGTATCTGAGTTACGAGCTTTGGCACGCAATTAAGACATTGTGGATATTGTTTCACAATTAATACCGCCTGGAACACCATAGTGTGATGGTGTGTCCGAACACCATAGTTGCACCCTATTGGATATGGTGCATACCATGACGTCTCTTATCGAATTACCACTATCGTTCATGGGTTAGGCATTAGAGACAACCGCACTCACTTGATAGGGTTCCACGTAATTCCGTTGAGACGACACCGTTTGGAGAAACCTAAGTTGTCGTTCCTTAAAAGTTTGGGGCTGCGACGCTTATGTGAAAAAGTTTCAGGTTGATAAGCTCGAACCCAGAGCGGATAAAATGCATCTTCATAGGACACCCAAAACAGTTGGGTATACCTCCTAATTCAGATCCAAAAGCAATAGGGATTGTTTCTTGAACCGGGTCCTTTCTCGAGGAAAAGTTTGTCTCGAAAAGTTGAGTGGGAGGATGGTGGAGACTTGATATGGTTATTGAACCATTACTTCAACAAGTGTGTAGCAGGGCACAGGAAGTTGTTCCTGTGGCACCTACACCAATTGAAGTAGAAGCTTATGATAGTGATCATGAAGTTTTTGGATCAAGTCACTACCGAACCTCGTAGGATGACAAGGACGCGTACTGCTTCGGAGTGGTACAGTGATCCTGTATTGAAGGACATGTTGCTAGATAACAATGAACCTACAAGCTATGGAGAAGCGATGGTGGGCCCAAATTCCGACAAATGGTTAGAAACCATGAAATCCGAGATAGGATCCATGTATCAGAACAAAGCATGGACTTTGGTGGACTTGCCCAATGATTGGCAAGCCATTGAGATAAATGGATCTTTAAGAAGAAGACGGACGTGGACGGTAATGTCACCGTCTATGAAGCTCGACTTGTGGCGAAGAGTTTTTCACAAGTTCAAGGAGTTGACTACGATGAGATTTTCTCATCCGTAGCGATGCTTAAGTCCGTCGGAATCACGTTAGCATTAGCTGCATTTATGAAATTTGGCAGATGGATGTCAAAACGAGTTTCCTTACTAGTTTTTGTAAGGAAAGGTTGTATGTGATACAATTAGAAAGGTTTTGTCGATCCTAAGGATGCTAAAAGGTATGCTAGCACCAACGATCCTTCTAAGGACTGGAGTAAGCATCTCGGAGTTGGAATATGCACTTTGATAAGATGATCAAAGATTTTAGGTTTATACAAAGTTTATGAGAAACTTGTATTTCTAAAGAAGTGAGTGGGAGCACTATAGAATTTCTGATAAGTATATGTTGTTGACATATTGATGATCAGAAATGCTGTAGAATTTCTAGAAAGCATATAGGGTTATTTGAAAGGTGTTTTTCAATAGAAAACCTGGATTAAGCTACTTGAACATTGAGCATCAAGATCTATGAGGATAGATCAAAAATGCTTAATAGTACTTTCAAATGAGCACATACCTTGACATGATCTTGAAAGTGTTCAAGATGGATCAGTCACAGAAGGAGCTCTTGCCTGAGTTGTAAGGTATGAAGTTAAGAGTTAAAGCTCGACCACGGCAGAAGAGAGAGGAAGGACGAAGGTCGTCCCCTATGCTTCAGACATAGGCTCTGTAGTATGATATGCTGTGTACCACACCGTAAGTGTGCCTTGCCATGAGTCAGTCAAGGGGTACAAGAATGATCCAGGAATGGATCATTGGACAGCGGTCAAAATTGTCCTTGGAGTAAATAAGGACTCTGAGTAGCAAACCGGATACGTATAGTGGAGCAACCATTTGGAATAGCTTCAAGTGGAACTTGGAAGCAGCATTTACAATATGACATAGAGATTTGCGAAGTACATACGGACCTGAATGTTGCAGACCCGTTGACTAAAACCTCTCTCACGAACAAAACATGATAAAACCCCAGAACTCATTGAGTCTTAATCACATGATGATGTGAACTAGTTTAGTGACACTAGTAAACTCTTTGGATGTTGGTCACATGGCGATGTGACTTATCAGTGTAAATCACATAGCGATGTGAACTAGATTATTGACTCTAGTGCAAGTGGGAGACTGTTGGAAATATGCCCTAGAGGCAATAATAAATAAGTTATTATTATATTACCTTGTTCATGATAACCGTTTATTATCCATGCTATAATTGTATTGATAGGAAACTCAGATACATGTGTGGGTACATAGACAACACCATGTCCCTAGTAAGCCTCTAGTTGACTAGCTCGTTGATCAATAGATGGTTACGGTTTCCTGACCATGGACATTGGATGTCGTTGATAACGGGATCACATCATTAGGAGAATGATGTGATGGACAAGACCCAATCCTAAGCCTAGCACAAAGATCGTAGTTCGTATGCTAAAGCTTTTCTAATGTCAAGTATCTTTTCCTTAGACCATGAGATTGTGCAACTCCCGGATACCGTAGGAATGCTTTGGGTGTACCAAACGTCACAACATAACTGGGTGGCTATAAACATGCACTACAGGTATCTCCGAAAGTGTCTGTTGGGTTGGCACGAATCGAGACTGGGATTTGTCACTCCGTGTAAACGGAGAGGTATCTCTAGGCCCACTCGGTAGGACATCATCATAATGTGCACAATGTGACCAAGGGGTTGGTCACGGGATGATGTGTTACGGAACGAGTAAAGAGACTTGCCGGTAACGAGATTGAACAAGGTATCGGTATACCGACGATCGAATCTCGGGCAAGTACTATACCGCTAGACAAAGGGAATTGTATACGGGATTGATTGAGTCCTTGACATCATGGTTCATCCGATGAGATCATTGTGGAACATGTGGGAGCCAACATGGGTATCCATATCCCACTGTTGGTTATTGACCGAAAAACGTCTAGGTCATGTCTGCATGGTTCCCGAACCCGTAGGGTCTACACACTTAAGGTTCGATGACGCTAGGGTTATAAAGGAAGTTTGTATGTGGTTACCGAATGTTGTTCGGAGTCCCGGATGAGATCCTGGACGTCACGAGGAGTTCCGGAATGGTCCGGAGGTAAAGATTTATATATGGGAAGTCTTATTTTGGTCGCCGGAAAAGTTTCGCACTTTATCGGTATTGTATCGGGAGTGCCGAAAGGGGTCCGGGGGTCCATCGGGGGGGTCCACCTGCCCCGAGGGGCCACATGGGCTGTAGGGGGTGCGCCTTGGCCTATATGGGCCAAGGGCACCAGCCCCAAGAGGCCCATGCGCCAAGGAGACTTGGGGAGGGGAGAGTCCTAAAAGGGGAAGGCACCTCCGAGGTGCCTTGGGCAGGATGGACTCCTCCCCCCCTTGGACGCACCCCTTCCTTGGAGGAAGGGGCAAGGCTGCGCCCTCCCCCTCTCCCTTACCCCTATATATAGTGGAGGGGAGGGAGGGCAGCCGCACCTGAAGCCCTGGCGCCTCCCTCCCTCCCGTGACACCTCCTCCTCTCCCGCAGGTGCTTGGCGAAGGCCTGCAGGATTGCCACGCTCCTCCACCACCACCACGCCATTGTGCTGCTGCTGGATGGAGTCTTCCTCAACCTCTCCCTCTCTCCTTACTGGATCAAGGCATGGGAGACGTCACCGGGCTGTACGTGTGTTGAACGCGGAGGTGCCGTCCGTTCGGCACTAGGATCTCCGGTGATTTGGATCACGACGAGTACGACTCCTTCAACCCCGTTCTCTTGAACGCTTCCGCTTAGTGATCTACAAGGGTATGTAGATGCACTCTCCTTCCCCTCGTTGCTGGTTTCTCCATAGATAGATCTTGGTGACACGTAGGAATTTTTTGAATTTATGCTCCGTTCCCCAACAGTAAATGTTTTTCTTAGAAAATTGGTCAAAGTTCATGTGGTTTGACTTTTTAAAAAATGCACTACATTATGAAATTGTGAGAGTTTTAATTCGGCTCTAGGGAGCATTTGGTCATGTTTAGAGCATCTTCAGCCACATACCTCTAATTTGATCCCTCAAACACATCCGGACGTGCTCGATCAGTGATCGGGTCCATTTTAAGCCCCTATTTTTGTTCATCAGTGCATCCACAATTCTCATTTTTTTCTCATATGTCCCGTCACTTGCACATGATTGATGAAGATGAAGAGAGAGAAAGAAAAGAATAAATAAAGAAATAAAAATGTAGTCTAGGACGGGGCCGCGTCGTACGTGGCGGATTGACAGGGCGCACCCGGGCGTGTCCACGAGCCCTCATATCCTCCCCATATTTGAGATGGATACGACGGTTCGTGGACAGCCTGGACATATAGGGAAGATATGAGGGGTCTGGTTGGGTAACTTTTTTCCTTTTCTCTCCTGTCCGGTCACTGACCGGGCGCGTTCGCGGGCATATGAAAGATGGTTTAAGGCGTCCGGCTGTAGATGCTCTTACTGATTATCTTTTGTAAATGACAAAAATATTAAAAAAGTCAAACATGCACATTTAAAAGTCAGGCATGTGATGTTGTGGGTAGCTAGCTGAAAAATGAGAATCACAGTGACGTTCTTATATACTGCATTTGTTTCTTTTTATTCCATGTATTAGATTTCTCTGACGTCAAACTTTGTGAAGACTATATTTAAAAAAATTGCGTGATAGATCTAATGATATTGATTTTGTATTGTGCATGCTAATATTTTTCTGGAAACTTGGTCAAACTTACACTTAGTTTGACTTAAGACAATGTATATATATGAAGTAAAAAGAAATAGAAGAATAATATACATATACTTTGCAGTTGAGAGATACAATAACATACTCCCTCCTTTCCGGTTTATAAGGCTTAATTCAAAAATCTCACCAACCAAGGTAGATGATGAGTGGTGGAATACTTTTTGTAGTTTGCAAAAGCACCCAATTAATGCTCTTGTTTTCCTCAAAAAAGTATGTTACCAATGCATTAATTGCAATGCATGCATGCATAAATTACATGCATTGGTCAATTTTCTCTTAATACTTGCATGCAATGATTTAATGCACATTGAAATCTGAACATGTGATGGGAAACAATCAAATTGAGCCTTATAAAATGGAAAAACTAAAATTTTGAGATAAGGCTAGTCACAGTGGGGAGGAACTTAGGAGTAACATCACACACTCCAATACAACTTTGCTTATGTGGCACGTATTTAATGAAGAGAGATGTGCTTGTGGTAACTAGCTAAGTTACCGGAACATCACACACTCCAAGAAACAATGAATCTATAACCTAATAAATACATCGTTGCATGACACTACATAGATGTTCCTACCCACTATGGAGGTAGTAACATAGTCTAGGAAAATGTGTAAGTTACTAGCTTATATTCTTACCCATTGTGACCAGCCTAAGTACTATAAACCGGAAAGGAGGGAGTACACACTTAAGCAATAGGCACACATTGATAAATGGGCCAACAACACTCCCGTCAGCTCCGAGCCACCAGAGGCGAGGATTTCAAGGGAGCTTAGTAACTACTTCCTCCGTCCCAAATTACTCGTCGCTGAAATAGATGTATCTAAAACTAAAATACATCTAGATACATCTATACGTGCGACAAGTAATTCGGAATGGATGGAATAGAAGATATATACGTATGTGGTCTCCGTGTAGCTTTTGGAGTGAAAAAACCCAAGTACGTGTAGGCTAGTGTTTGGTACGTGTCTAAGTCGGTTTAGGTAACCGAATGAGTACATATACATGTGCCCGCGTGGGATTTGTAATATTGTGGACAATTTGAGACAAAACAAAAAGCAGAAAAAGAGAAGAAATAAACAACAGCGCAATCGACATGGGCAATCCTTGGGCTCATGAGCTGCCGAGTTCGTGTTTCTCTCCTTCCGGCCGCACCTGCAACGAGGAAACAACGGCCGAGGTGAACCCAGAAGAAGACATTCCCGATGCCGTCGTCATCTCGATCTCGCTGCCGGTGGACATCATCTTGGAGGTGCTAACCAGGCTTCCGGTGAAGACCCTGCGCCGGTTCCGGTGCGTGTCCAAGGGCTGGCGCGCCCTCCTCTCCGACCCAGCCTTCGTCGCCGCACAGCGATCCCGTGCCGCCGCCGCCGACACCCCCCTCGTCGTCGGTGTGTTCGGAAAACTGGGCCCACTCGAGAAATTCGACCCGTCCAGACCGCCACGCTTTCCCCGGGCATCTCTCGAGCTGCGGGTGATTGACACGGCCGACGGCAACGTCCTCAGAGTGGTGAAAGACGTCAAGAGTGCAAAGCTGATGCGCACAGGCCTCGACCTTGTCTTTGTCGACCAAGGTGTGCATGGCGCTAGGGTGATCGATCCGGCGACCGGGCGGGTGGTCACCGTCGGTGGAGAGGCATCCATAGAATACCCCAAAGCTGACTGTAATGGAATCCCGTACGATTTCATGCACGATGAGTTTTGCCACTCCAGCTTGGGCCGTGCCACTCCGTCCGGTGCGTACAAGGTCGTCCGTCTCCGAAACGCCGTCACGGCGCTTGGCGATGGCCAGATCTGCCAGGTTGCCACAATTGAGGCCGCGGCCACGGCCACAGCAGAACCCACGACGTGGAGGCAGAGACCGGAGCCCCCTATCCTTACATGTTGGTGCTCCAATTGCACGGCCACCGTCAACGGCATCCTCCACTTCATGGATGGTGGCCCTCATGCCCATGGTACACGTCCGGTGAATCCTGGCTGGAACCACATAGCCTCTTTCGACCTCGAAAGCGAGGAGTGGAAGGCGATGATCGACGGATCTATATGATGTTCGGTGCAGCCTACAACTTTATGACCCAACCACAGGATCTCTAATAGACTTAATGAAGATGCCTGAGGATTTTAGGGGCTCAATGACACTTTTTACCGGAAGCCTATAGTCTTGATCAGTACTTTTGGACAACTAGGCTCGAAAATGACAGATTGACGATTCATATTCGATCGGGGCACGCGAGGAGTAACCCTGTGCATTCTATTCAGTTTAGATGGTTCGGTTTATATGATATTAATATTTGGTTAAAAATATGGTGTAAAATTAAGATATGATTTGAATTTGGCATGTATCAAATTATTTTGATATATTTTAGGTATAATATACTCCTATGAAGTATGTCGGAACAAAATCCCTGTTTTGACCCTTTGGGGAAACTTTAACACGATTTGAGTATTTTTAGAATTTTAGCATGATCTTACCTTTTTGATAAACGACCAACCTTCTGGCCTTTCTTCTGCACATATAAATTATGAATTTATCAACGTTTTCCAAGGTGAAATACCATGGGTTGTGGTGTTTACCAAGATGAAACATCATGGGTTTGTGGCGTTTTTTAGTGCTGTGGCAGCATCGGGCAGCTTGATGTTGCAATATAGAAGTCAGGTTGTGCCAAAATTTTCAGCTAGGTTTATTTTGTGCTAAAGTTACCCAAAAGGGCCAAAATTATGATTTCATCCTCTCATGGGAGCATAAGCGGGGAGCTGAGCGAGACACACGAGCAAGCTGTTTCACATGGCCTGCTCGATTTGGAGGAATCACTCGATTTGGCATAAAGGGTGAATATGCCGTTCCCGCTCCGTTTCTTTTTGTCCGATGGACCAAACACTGAAATAAGCCCTTAGAACATTCTATTTGGTGACCTCAACCAAACACACCCTAACATTTTTATGGTTTCTCTGTCCTCCAACTCTACATGGCAATCCCAAAATAGCATCACCGTACACGGGGCCCAAGCAACATGTACACGCTGCAGGTATAAGAGGAGGACATGTACAGAAATTCGCTTTGGCACATGGGAGCGCGCACTCTTGCCACCGAAAAAATATTTCAAAGTGTGAAAAAATTGGAAACAAAAATTTGACACATACATCTCGATTTGGAGGAGACCTACACGTACTGGACTATGGAATCAAGCTGGATCGTACGCGCGCTTAATTCAGTTTCGTTTGGTGTACTACATTAAGTTCTTATTACTGTACATAGTTAAGAAGCGTCACCCATGAAAGCAAGAAGAGGACTTGGACCGGAGTGAAGCAGCTCTCCATCGTAGTCGTATTAATGTTCCTTCACATGTTCGTATGGTCGGGGCCACGCGATGATTTAATTCCACAGTACGAAGAATGAAATATTAGTGAGATGGAGGAGGGGTCGTCACCGGTTGGTACAAGTTAAGTGAAAGCAACGGGCGGAGACTCGAGACTCCGAGTCAAGCAAACCTACTATCGCGGACTCCAAGTCAAGCAAGTCTCTTTAGATGTGACAAACATATTTTAATAGTTTTGTTTTATCATAACGGGGCAGTTATAGAATTATAATACAACAAAGCATTTAATCTTGCTATAAACAATTAGGTATGCATAAATGTACTAGCAAGAACAAATAGTAGGCTAAAACAAAGACATCTCTATTGTTTTTATCGAAGCATGCCTAATAGTAGAGCACCTTGGTTGTGTTGAGTAGACATGCCATCTACTACAATCAATCTAAAAGCCAGCTCATATAAATAGTTAGCTATATGCATTAATACTTTATAACTATTTATACCGGTACAACAATATAGCAAGAACAAGATGTAGGCTACAAGAAGTAGATCCAGGGGAATATAGCGACGAATCGAAGTCACCGCAAGTAGGCAGGGTGCTCGTCCTCGTCATCGCAGGCTGTAAGAGCTTTCGAGATGTCATCCATGGTCGGCCGGTTGCTCCTTTCCTGCATGCACGCCAAGGAGATCTTCACCATTTCCATGGCCTGCCGAGGGTTGAATTGCCCGTCCAGCTTGCTATCTAGCAATGACACGATATCTCCGGTCGCCACCACCGTCTTTAGTGCATGTGCGATTTGGCACATCTCCAAATGATCCCCGTTGGTCGTTTGGTCAGATATCCTACTCCCGACCAGGATCTCTAGAAGCACGATGCCATAGCTATAGACGTCGACCCTGGCGTCCACGGGCAGACTCTGCGCCCACTCGGGTGCCATGTACCCCGTCGTCCCCCTCATGTGGGAGAGTTGTACGCCGTCGCCGATGGCCTTCCTCCCGGAAAGCTTGGCCAGCCCGAAATCAGAGATCTTTGGGTCGAGGTCATGCGTGAGCAGGATGTTCTCCGGCTTGACGTCGCAGTGGATGACCCACTCGAGGCACTCGTGGTGGAGGTAGGCTAGGCCCCTGGCCGCACCCAAAGCGATCTTGAAACGCTCACTCCATGCCAGCGCCTTACCAATATCGTCGCCGAACAGGTGCTTGTCGAGAGACCCGTTCTCCACGTACTCGTACACCAACAACTTGTGTTTCCCCTCAGAGCAGAACCCCCAAATCCTCACGAGGTTGATATGGTTGATCCTCCCAAACACCGTCATCTCCGCCCAGAACTCCTCCTCGCCCTGCACCACGTTTGCCAGCTTCTTCACCGCCACGACGGTGCTCTTGTCGAGCACGCCACGGTACACAACGCCGGAGCTGCCCCGGCCAAGCTCCTCGTTGAAGTTCCCGGTTGCACTCTTGAGCTCCCGATACGTGAACCTCCTGAACTGGGTCCCCAAGATCAGCCTATAGCCTGATGCCTCCAGAGAGCTGGGGAATGGGATGCTCTCATGCCCTGACAGGAACCACCATGCCATGGCGACGAAGAAAAGGAGAAGCTCGAGAAATCCGAGTGCTGCGGCGAAGGCGAAAACGTAGGACCAGTTCGTGTGGCTGCCTGGCACCCCGTACGTGTACGCGTATGGCCGGACGATGGCGGCACCGGAACCATTATGATTGCAGTCGAGGCCCCCGGACGGCGTCGGTGCCGAGGCGTTGAGATCGCTAGGCACCTTGAGGTATATGCTTCCGGGAAACGCCGGCGAGGTGTAGCCGTTAAACAGGACGCCTTTCGGGTAGCACCTGCCCTGGCCATCCGTCCGGTAGGAGAAGGCGACGCAGGAGCACGTGTTCAAGCAGATGCTCTTGCAGTATTGGAACGTGACGGACTGGTTGAACCAGAGGTCGTAGCCGTAGAAGTCGGTGTACGCCACCTTGACGAACTTGAACCGCTCCGGCGCCATGGCTTCGCTGCAGTTGGTGGTGAAGGTCGGCTCGCAGCCCTTTCTCCAGTCCCGGCGGTCCACCCTCTCGTACCCCGGCGCGCAGGAGCACCGGAGGGACGGCTGGTACTCGCAGATGGCGTTCTTGCCGCACAGCCCGTGGACGGAGCACGGCTGCTTCAGCGCCGCCCACGTGACCGTCCATCCTCCGGCCGCGTCCAGGCTGTACATCCTTAGGTTCCCGTCCTGCTCGACGGTCAGCCGTCTCTTGGCGCCGGTGACGCCCAGGTCGGTGGCCTCGACTCGCAGGTTGTCGCTGGAGAGGAACACCCCGGCGTCGTCGAGCACGCCGACCCGTGAGCTGTTGTAGTTGGTCCGGCCGCTCCCGAACACGCCGAGGTCCGGGTCCGGCCAGTAGATGCTGGCGATCTCCTGGCCGTCGTAGAGGAGGCGCAGCACGTTGTCGTTGTCGTAGTAGAGGGTGTAGTAGCCGGCGACGAGCTTCTTCTCCTTGGACAGTATCTGCGACGGGAGCAAGGTGTCCGTCGGCCAGTCGAAGCTCTGCCACGCGGCAACGCCGGTGGAATCTTCCGGGTCCGTGATGATAAGGTTGCCGGCGTCGAGAAGGGAGACGACGAGGCGCTTGTTGCCGCCGGTCTTGCTGTCCCACACGGTCGTCCCGTTGGCGTCGGCGAGGGCCAGCGCGCCGTCGTGGCCGAAGGATATTCTGGAGGCCCGGCCGTTCACGGGGGCGCCAGGGTTGGCCGTCCAGATGGCGGTCCGGTTCTTGGCCGCGGTGAACCAGACGGAGAAGTAGAAGGCGTTGTCGACGTCGACGGCTGGGAGGAAGCCGCAGGAGAAGGTGGCGTCCGGCGACACCAGGAAGGGCCGCTCGTGGTCTTCCACTGACAGGGATGAGCCGGCGCCCAGCGTGTGTTGTGCCGATGATGATGCACAGGAGCGCAGCAGCAGAACGAGAGAGATGAGTGGAAGGAGGGCTGGACTAGCGAATCTAGCCATCACGAGTGGTGTGGAGGAATGCTGTGAGTACGTGCTAGTTACGTCGTCAGGCCAGTGGTGTTCTTTTAGAGGCTGAAGAGAAAAGTAGTGAGATGCTGGATACGGTCGTCCACTCGTCCTGTTCATATTGTTAGAGAAAATATGTAATCTCAACCTACCTTCCTTCTCCTTCTCGTATCCTTCTCAAACTCTTGTATCTCTTCCTTGTATGTCAAGGCAGGCTTGCCCTCAATATATACACGACCCACTCCCCATCGAGCCACATCTTCTCATACATCTAGCCACAAACCCTAGACAACCACATACCCCACAAATCAAAACCTAGAAACCGCATACTACCGTCTCCATGGCTTCCTCTGCCGGCGTCGCCCTCAACCTCGGTTCGCCGCCATCTGAGAAGCTCGCACGAGGAAACTTTATCCTCTGGAAGACTCAGGTGCTACCAGCCCTGCGAGGAGCGTAGGTGACTGGACTCCTCGACAACACAGATGCCGCTCCGCCCAAGATGGTGGAGGTCACGAAGGCTGACAAGACCACGGCCCTAGAGCCGAATCCGCTGTACGGGCCCTGGATCGCCAAAGACCAGCAGGTCCTGTCCTATCTCCTCAATTCCATCAATATTTTAAATAGCACGCTATTTCGCCGTTATAACGCGGTTATAGCATATTTGGAAGGGAGACGTTACGATTTGGCAAAATCGGACGCTACGTCGCTAATCGCGTAATTAGCGCGCTACACACACTGTAACGTTGCAACGTTGTAACGTTATAACATGCAGACCATGCAAAACTGAAATAAGCACAGCCCAGCAGGCCCAGCAGGCCAAAACCAACCCACGACCACTAGGTTTCTCACTCCTTTTATCAAATTCTCCCACTAGCTTTCTCACTCCTTTTATCAGATGCATATATTGCTTGCTCCTATGAAAAATTTAGTTGCTTAAATACTTTATTTCTAGATATATTTAATTTTTTTTGCAAACGCTATTTTGAAATATAGCACGCTATAACTTGTGTAGCATTTAGAGAAGGGCCTCGCTATATTTTGTAGCGCGCTATTTAAAATATTGATTCCATGTCGCCAGAAATTCTTGCGCAGGTCGTTGGGAAGGACTCCACCTTCGAGCTCTGGACGACGGTGACAAACCTCTTCGCCTCACAGTCACAATCCCGGATTACCAATCTGAGAATCGCCATCACCAACACCAAGAAGGGCAGCATGTCAAGCTCGGCGTACATGGAGAAGATGAAGAGTCTCGGGGATGAACTAGCTGCTGCCGGTCGTCCCGTCTCTGATCCGGAGATGGTGGACTACATCCTGGCCGGACTGGACCGCGACTATGACTCTGTGGTGGCGGCGATCGGTGCTGTCAAGAACACCATCACCGCTGATGATCTCTTCGCCCAAATCTCTGCCTTTGATCAAAGGATGGAGATGCTAGGTGATTCGTCTTCGGGCGGATTCCACTCATCTGCAGTCTACAGAGGCCGTGGACAATCCCGCGGCAGATCCCGTGGGCGAGGAGGACGGGGGCGTGGCCGTGGTGACCGCGGTGACCGCCAACCTTCTTCCTCCGGCGGTGGCAACGGCTTCAGAGGACGTCCCCGACAACAGCAGCAGCAGCACCAGGTGCGTGAGCAGCAGCATGATTACCCTGAGTGCCAAATATGCTACAGACATCATCCAGGAGGTGCACGGGTCTGCTGGTGGCGTTATGAGGAGAACGAGCCAGAAGAAAAGGAGGCACATGCTGCCTCATATGGCGTGGACACAAATTGGTATGCCGACAGTGCAGCAACAAACCACATCACAGGTGAACTTGAAAAGTTGACGATGCGGGAAAAGTATAATGGAGGCGACCAAATTCGCACGGCAAGCGGTTCTGCTATGGATATCACACACATTGGTAGTTCAATTGTTGAAAACCCCGTGAAAAATTTACATTTGTCAAATGTCTTGCACGTTCCTCAAACATCAAAAAATCTTGTTTCCGTTCATCGATTCACTCTTGATAACAATGTTCTTATAGAGTTCTATCCTTATTTTTTCTTGGTTAAGGACTTGAGAACAAGGAGAATCATTCTTAGAGGACGGTGTGTAGGAGGCCTCTACCCACTCATATCATCATCATCATCTTCTTCGTGGTCCAATAAACAAGAAAATATTGTCACCAAGCTTTCATCATCAAGGTGGCATAGTCGCTTGGGTCATCCATCTTCAGTCATAGTTAAATATGTTCTTAGCAAAAATAAACTCGATTATGAGCCTAGTGTTGAGTCAGTTTGTGATCCGTGTCAACAAGCAAAAAGTCATCAATTACCTTGTCATATTTCTACTAGTGTGTCTACTGCCCCACTACAACTTATCTTTTCAGATGTATGGGGGCCAGCTCCTACTTCAGTTGGTAGATTTTCTTATTATGTAAACTTTATTGATGGATATAGTAAATTTACTTGGATTTATTTACTGAAGAAAAGATCTGATGTATTCCAAGTTTTTATTAATTTCCAAAATCTTGTTGAACGCAAACTGAACTCCAAGATCATTGCTATGCAAAGTGACTGGGGTGGTGAGTATGAAAAATTGAACTCTTTCTTCCAAAAACTTGGCATATCCCATCATGTCTCTTGTCCTCATGCTCACCAACAAAACGGGTCTGCCGAAAGAAAGCACCGTCACATAGTTGATATGGGGCTTGCACTATTAGCAAATGCATCCATGCCACTCAAATTTTGGGATGAAGCCTTTTTAACTGCCACATATCTTATCAACTTGCTTCCAAGCAAAGTCATCAAGTTTGAAACACCCATTACACGACTCCTAGGTGTCACACCTAACTACACATCTCTTCGCATTTTTGGTTGTGCATGTTGGCCCAATCTTCGACCCTACAACACACGTAAACTTGCTTTCCGCTCAAAAAGATGTGTTTTCTTAGGTTATAGCCCCATGCATAAAGGGGTCAAATGCCTTGATGTTCCGACTGGTCGGGTCTATATATCTCGAGATGTTGTTTTTGATGAGTCTGTATTTCCCTTTTCATCTCTTCATCCAAATGCCGGTGCACTTCTCCGCAAAGAAATCCTCCTTCTTCCTCAACATGTTCGGTCTTTTCATCATGGGGGCGACAACAATTGTACTAATCAATGTGATGATGTCATTGCTGGTACTGGTTCTTCTCTTATGCCTGTGCAGGTTCCTGGAGAAAACGGTGTTCAAAATGATCAAAATTTCGAAGATATGGCTCAATTTGACCCAATATTGCATGCTGCGGAAGAGGACGAACTTGGCACAGATAACGAAGAAGATCTGGCGGCGCCTGGCACTCCTGTGCGCGCGCAGTCCTCGGATCGCGCGAGCGGATCGTCATCGGATCGCGCCCCAGCCGGCTCCACTCCAGACTCTAGGGAGGGCCTCTCCCGCGCAGCCACGTCGCCTACAGGCGGGACCAGCAGCGGGACCGGATCCCCCTCATCACGCGCGCGCCCAGTTGCGGTCAGGCAGCGGATCTCCTGCGTCAGATCGAATGGGTGGCACCCGTGTGTCTGCAGGCGGAGCGGCCACACCGATGGCCGCAGGATCTCCTACGCATATGGCGACAGATTCGCCTGCTGCATCAGCACATGCAGATTCGCCCGGATCCTCTATGGCAAGCATTCCAGTGGTTCAGCCAGAAATTTCTTCACGAGTTATGACTCGGCTACAGAAAGGTATACGGAACCCTAAAATAAGAAAAGATGAAACTATACCATATGGGATGCTATGTATTTCAGGTGAACCAACAATGTTGAATAGTGCACTTGATGATCCTAAGTGGAAAAAGGCGATGGATGAGGAATATTCTGCACTCATGAGGAACAAAACCTGGCATCTTGTACCAAACCAGAGAGGTAAAAATATCATTGACTGTAAATGGGTGTATAGAATCAAAAAAAGGGCAGATGGCTCCATTGACAGGTATAAGGCACGTCTAGTTGCAAAGGGCTTTAAGCAACGTTATGGTATTGACTATGAGGACACATTTAGTCCTGTTGTGAAGGCTGCAACTATCAGACTTGTGCTAGCTATTGTTGTGTCTAGAGGATGGAGCTTAAGGCAGCTAGATGTACAGAACGCGTTTTTGCATGGTGTTCTAGAAGAGGAAGTGTTTATGAGACAACCACCTAGATATAAGAGTAAGAAATTACCACATTATGTTTGCAAGCTTGATAAGGCACTCTATGGTTTAAAGCAAGCACCCAGAGCATGGTATTCCAGACTGAACTTACAATTGAAATATCTTGGCTTTATTGCTTCCAAGGCTGATACGTCCTTGTTCATTTTTAACAAGGCAGGAGTAGTCATTTTTGTGCACATATATGTGGATGATATCATAGTTGCAAGTTCTTCACAAAATGCTACTAATGCTCTGCTACATGATTTGAGCTTAGAGTTTGCCTTGAAGGATCTAGGTGATTTGCACTTTTTCCTAGGCATTGAAGTCAAGAAAACTCAAGATGGCATTGTGTTAAATCAGGAAAAATATGTAAACGAGCTTCTGTCTCGCATGGGAATGAAGAATTGTAAGCCAATGCCCACACCTTTATCTTCCTCAGAAAAGCACTCTGCATATGAAGGTGAGCCACTTCAAGAGGAGGAGAGCACAAGGTATAGGAGTACTGTGGGAGCATTGCAATATCTAACTCTCACACGTCCAGACATTTCGTTTGCTGTTAATAAGGTTTGTCAATACCTACATGCACCTACCTCTGCACATTGGGCAGCTGTTAAGAGAATTGTGAGATATGTGAAGCATACTATGGGAATAGGACTACATTTCAAACAGTCTAATTCCTCTCTTATTAGTGCATTCTCTGATGCTGACTGGGCAGGATGTAGTGATGACAGAAGATCAACTGGAGGTTTTGCAGTATTCTTCGGATCCAATCTTATTTCCTGGAGTGCTAGAAAGCAAGCTACTGTGTCACGTTCAAGCACAGAAGCAGAATACATGTCCTTGGCAAATGCAACTGCTGAAATTATTTGGGTCGAATCACTTCTTGATGAGTTGGGGGTTAAGAAAAATCGTATCTCGTGCTTATGGTGTGACAATTTGGGAGCGACTTATTTGTCTGCAAACCCAATGTTTCATGCAAGGACAAAACACATAGAGATTGACTTTCACTTTGTGCGAGAAAGAGTTGCAGCAAAGAAACTTGAGATACGGTTTATTCCCTCCAAGGACTAAATAGCAGATGGTTTCACAAAGGCACTTTCAGCAAGACCATTTGAAGAGTTCAAGAATAATCTTAATTTAGGATAGTTGAGATTAAGGGAGGGTGTTAGAGAAAATATGTAATCTCAACCTACCTTCCTTCTCCTTCTGGTATCCTTCTCAAACTCTTGTATCTCTTCCTTGTATGTCAAGGCAGGCTTGCCCTCAATATATACACGACCCGCTCCCCATCGAGGGGGTAAGGGATCGCTCATTATCTTTCACATATGATGTGAAAAGGAAAGATTGCAGTTAGCTGTGGTTACAAATTTCCAGTTCGAGCATCTCCAACAGCCACCGAGGACGTGGCGTGCGCTAAAAACTACTTTGCCGCGCGCTCATCGCCTGGTTTGGCGCGGCGCGCAGCGGTGGCTCCAACGGCCGCGCTAAAATGCAGCGCGCGCGTGCAGCTCCAATAAGGACGCTAAAATGCAGCACGCGCATGCTACAACATTTTTTTATATGAAAACTTTGCATAGATAAAAAGAACGATACATAGTTCTAGCATAAAATACGATACATAGTTCATAGCATAGATAAAACTACGGTGGAACTAGATAGAAACTACGGATACAAAGGTATTTTACATCGTTCGAAAGCATAGATAGATAGAACTACGGTGCAACTAGATAGAAACTACGGTGACTCCCAGCCGCCATCATCATCACCATCATCATCCTGGGTGGTGTTGTCCGAGGTGTCGAGCCACATGTCTTCCCAACGCAGATCGTTGGGGGAGAATATTGACTGCCCGCCGTTCTCGACGATATCGCACTGCGATAAATCCAGTGCCTTGCGCCGACGCCTGTCGGCACGCTTCGCGCGGCGCCTTGCCGTCCTCTCTGCCCAGAACTCGTTCTCAGCGACGACGTCCTCCGGGTGGTGGGCGCCACTTCGCCATGGCTCGCTCGTCCTCCTCGGCGATGAGGAGGCGGCGCTGCTGCCGCACGTGGTCCGCACGGTCCTAGTCGGTGATGAGACGCGGCGAAGAGGCGACGCGCTGCGCCTGCTCGCGCGTAAAGACATCGCGGAAGTTCATCTGCGACCGGGGCCTGTCCAAGCGCCACGCCGCCGCGTCGTACGCGCGAGCCGCCTCGTCGTACGCGCGAGCCACCTCGTGCGCGCTCTGGAACGAGCCGAGGCCAAGCCGAGCCGAGGCCTGACAGAGAGGAGCCGGCGCCTAGCCTGTGTTGTGCCGATGATGATGCACAGGAGAGCAGCAGCAGAACGAGAGAGATGAGTGGAACGAGAGCTGGACTGAAGAATCTAGCCATCACGAATTGTGTAGAGGAATGTGTGAGTACGTGCTAGTTACGTCGTCAGGCCAGTGGTGTTCTTTTAAAGGCTGAAGAGAAAAGTAGTGAGATGTTGGATACGGTTGTCCTGTCAGTTAGCTGTGTTTACAAATTTCCAGTTAGCCGTGGTTATGTCGCAGTTGACTAAGACTCAACTAGTCAAGTGACATCCCTAAAAAAAACTAGTCAAGTGACATAACATGTAATAACTAATAAGAAAGAAAAAAAATCTTAATGTAAGATCTCACTAATATAGCATTGACTGAGACTAACATGACAGTACCGATACAAGAAAAAGGAAGCGTCTAGGCAGCAACTGAGTGCTGGGTAAGGATCCCTGGCAACCTGCCAGATTTGGAAAGTTCTGCCCCTCCCCCCCCCCCCCCCCCCCCAGCAAAAAAGGAAACTTCTGGTCCCATCAGTGTATACGCACGAGATCCCACGCCGCGATGGGAGGACGAGACTGGCCATCTCTCCTCCAACCTGCCCCTCCATCAGAATCACGTGCTTCCCCTCCTCTCTGCCCCATCCTTCTCTCCCAAGGAACCATTCTCTCCACCTGCTCCCCCATATCTCCCCTTCTTCTACCCCAAGGAAACCTCCTGCCTACACATCACCATGGATCTGAAACACTAGAGCTTCGAAAAAGATCAACTGTTTTCTGTGAATAGAGGTGCGTTTTTTACCCTTCTCCCTGTTCTTTCTTCATGGTGGATCTCCCACAACCTCCACCCCCAACCCCCTGCCACTCCCCTCCCCCTGTTCTTTCTTCATGGTGGATCTCCCACAACCTCCACCCCCAACCCCCTGCCACTCCTCTCCACCTACCATATGTCCAAGACGAGTCTCCTCTATGCTCTGTTGTTCTTCTGTAGAGAAGGAGAAAGAGGATAAAAAAGTAAGCAACGAGATCTGTGATGAGTAGGCAAATGTATTGCAAAGCACGAGCAAACAAGTTCAACATATTTAGGGCAAACAAATCTGGTGCACATTGTAGGCAACAAACACAAAAAGTGCAAAAGAAAGAATAGTTTTCTAATTCTTGAAGGCAAAGTAGATGTGGTAGATGTATTTCTTAGGATTTTTGAGCAAGAGTATGCATCAATGGTAGGCAATTGTTGTTTAAAATGTAAGCAACTAGGAAAAAATATTTGGACTAGCGTTTCTGTTTCGAGCAAAAAATAACATGGGTAGAGCATGTCAGGTTGGTGGGCAATTGTTGTTAAAAATGCAAGCAACTAGGTTCATGTTCTTACTAGCATCTTTGTTTCAAGCAATTGTGTGTCAGGTGAGTAGGCAACTGTTGCCAATAATGCAAGCAACTATGGAAAATGTGTTAGTATGAGCAAGTTTAGGACTGTCCAGGCATGCCACCTGTTGCCACATTACTCATGGCAAGTATGCATGTGCTTAGGCAAAAGTAATGTGCATGGTGAGCAAAGTGTTTGTTGTTTGTGACCTTGTGCTTGTGCTTGTGCTGCCCAACTATGATGGAAAAATGCTATGTTCAAAGATTGTGATAACAGTACCTTGAGCTTGTGGTTGGTGCCACCTTCTGCTGCTCCAGCTGACGACCCCTATTAGCCTGCAAGTGTGTAAGAAGTGGAAAAACATGAGGCGAAAACCATGGGACGGTTGTGCTCATGACATTGAAACACATGGGGTGAAGAACCCCAATTAAAAAAGCAGAACTGGTCATAATTTGAGGAACAAAAACACAAAACAAGTCATTTAGTAGTTATACTACTACAAAATATATCAACAATTTCCAATGCATTTTCAAACTAGAGATTCACTGGGATTGTCATCTTATGTTCTTCTGATAATACTCCCACTCAACATTCATCTGCACCTCTTTCCCCCTGACCCTGATTTCTCCACCTGAAAAAAAAGAAAAACGGTTATTTGTCATCTCTGATTCTGTTGTATTGATTGGTACATGCAAAAAATGAAATAAGACATTGTGTGTTGATTGATTTTGTTGCCTGAAGTTGATGTATTATTCCTACTTATTTGGTCAGTAGTTGATTCCATCTTCTAACTTGTGTGTTTATTATTTGCCAATTATGCAGGAGATGATTGACCTTAACGAATTGCCGGATGACCTTAATTGGGACTTGCCAGCCAATGTTGGAGTGGACAACATTGAGCCCATGTACTGCACACAACCTTCTACGCAAAAGGCACCCCTATTGAACAATATCCATGAGTTCGTGTCTGACTCTCCAAACCCTCCAACCACGCAGAATGTTGTTGACCCTGCCATGCAAGCAATGCACATAGAAGAGCACACACATGATGACACAGATACTTTGGGTGCAACAGGTGGGACTGCTGGGCATGAGGGTGCAGGGGGAGACGCTGACAACGATGATGAAGTGTGGTCCCAGCCAAAGGAACCTTCTTTGGGTACAATGTTTGACACTTTGCAAGGTGCAAGAGAACACTATAATGCTTATGCTCAGCATGTGGGTTTTTCAATCAAGATGAACACTTCCAGACGGTCTACTGTTACTGGCGAAATAGACAAGTACCAGTTTGTTTGCAACAAGTTTCGCAAACCCAAAAATGATGACCACGGTACTATGACCGCACCTAGCGTTGAAATGCTAGAAGATCCTTCTGAAGGTGGGAATGATGATGATGGAGAAGACAATGTAATTGTGTTTGCTGATGATGCTGCTGACAAAAAGAAGAAGAGGAAGAAACGGAAAAGAGAAAAGATAATACAGACTGGGTGCAAAGCCAAGATGATAGTAAAATTGATTGATGGCCGTTGGAGGTCACTTATTTTATTGCTGAGCATAACCATCCATTGATTGAGAAACCTTCATTGACTAAATATTTGCGACCGCACCAGGGCATACCGCCAGAAGAGAAGCTGTTCCTAAAAACCTTCATAATTGTAACTTAACTACAGGTGAGTTGGTGCCAGTAGAAAAAAAGTTGCTTGGATTCAGTGTTTTACTGCTTTGCATATGGTAGGCGATAACAATATTAGTGCAACAAAAACTAGTTACACAAGTTTCTTATTATTAAGTCAGTCTATATGTGGATGGTAGACAAATTATTGGCTGGTTCTTGATGCTCTGTCTTTTTCAAGATTTCTAGCAAACTGTTGTAAAAAAATGCAAGCAACTAGATTTGGTTGAAAAGTAGATATATTTCTTACTGATGTTTCTATCTTTCTATTTTGAGCATGAGTATGGAGCATGAGTTAGGCAACTGTTGTCGCAAAATGCAAGCAACTAAAAAAATGCAGTGTTTTATTGCTTTCCATATGGTAGGTAAGGGAGTCCTGGATTAGGGGGTGTCCGGATGGCCGGACTATGACCTTTGGCCGGACTCCCGGACTATGAAGATACAAGATTGAAGATCTCGTCCCGTGTCCGGATGGGACTTTCCTTGGCGTGGAAGGCAAGCTTGGCGATACGATATGAAGATCTCCTCCCATTGTAACCGACTCTGTGTAACCCTAGCCCTCTCCGGTGTCTATATAAACCGGAGAGTTTTAGTCCGTAGGACGAACAACAATCATACCATAGGCTAGCTTCTAGGGTTTAGCCTCTTTGATCTCGTGGTAGATCAACTCTTGTAATACCCATACCATCAATATTAATCAAGCAGGAGTAGGGTTCTACCTCCACCGAGAGGGCCCGAACCTGGGTAAAAACATCGTGTCCCTTGTCTCCTGTTACCATCCGCCTAGAAGCACATTTCAGGACCCCCTACCCGAGATCTGCCAGTTTTGACACCGACATTGGTGCTTTCATTGAGAGTTCCTCTGTGCCGTCGCCTTTAGGCTTGATGGCTTCTTCGATCATCAACCACGACGCGGTCCAGGGTGAGACTTTTCTCCCCGGATAGATCTTCGTATTCGGCGGCTTCGCACTGCGGACCAACTCACTTGGCCATCTGGAGCAGATCGAAAGCTACGCCACTGGCCATCAGGTCAGGTTTGGAAGCTTAAACTACACGGATGACATCCACGGGGACTTGATCTTCGACGGATTCGAGCCACGGCCGAGTGTGCCACACTGTCTTGATGGGCATGATCTAGCTCTGCCGCCGGACAGCGCCCAGAGTGCCGCTCAGGTGTCCGCTCCGACCATTAGCCCGGAGCCGACTGCGCTAATCAGGGACGGACGGTTGGACGCTACCCCAGGAGCCGCAATCTCTACGGCGATAGAGCCGAATACCAGCCTAGTCCTTTGCAAGGCCCATGACTCCAAGGTGCCGGACTCCGTTCCGGACTCCGAATCTTCCGCACCCCTTCTGATCGAACCCGATTGGGCTCCGATCATGGAGTTCACCGCCGCGGACGTCTTTCAGCACTCGCCCTTTGGCGATATCCTGAACTCCCTAAAGTCTCTCTCTTTGTCAGGAGAGCCCTGGCCGGACTATGGTCAGCAGGGCTGGGATGCGGACGACGAAGAAATTCGAAACCCACCCACCACCCACTTTGTAGCCATTGTCGATGATCTAACCGACACGCTCGACTTCGACTCCGAAGACATCGACGGTATGGACGCCGATGGAGGAGACGACCAAGAACCAGCACCTATAGGGCATTGGAAAGCCACCTCGTCATACAATGTATACATGGTGGACACACCTAAAAGGAATGACAACAAGGATCAAAAGGGCGCAACCAGGGATCGCTCCCTCGAAAAACAATCAAAGCGGTGGCGTAAGCGCCACGCCAAGCCCCACCTTGACAAAGACCCAGCCATAGAGCAGGGCGAATCAACAGAAGACGAACATGCCATCGAGCAACCGTCCAAACAGGGCGGACAGTCCGAACAAACCATCCCCGGGAAAGATAATAGTCCGGACGACCTCACGCCGGACAAATTGCTGGAACATCAGAATCTCCACCAAAGGCTCGTTGCCACTGCATGTAGCCTGAAAAAGCAGAAGCGGAGGCTCAAAACAGCGGAAGATGCACTCAGGATCAGATGGGGAAAAATACTCAATACCGCACACAAGTATGGCAACAGTCGTCACACAAAGAGCTATCCGAAGCGGAAACTACTATCGGAATTTGACGAAGAGGCCATAGAGCCCCCACAGTCAAAAAATAAGGAAGCCACAAGGTCGGATAGACGACCCCACGATCGATATCAAGCGACAAAGGGCGCCGCACTCAATACGGCGCGCGATCCGCCCAAGGATTCGCAGAAAAAAACTGGCCCAACCAGATCCATCTATGGGCCAAGAAAGCAAGCTCCAGTGAGCAATGCAATGCAAAACATATCCGAACATCGCGGTACACCTACATACAGGGGCGCCGCACATCCCCTATGTTTTACCGATGAGGTGCTGGATCATGAATTCCCAGCGGGATTCAAGCCCGTGAACATAGAAGCATACGACGGAACAACAGACCCTGGAGTCTGGATCGAGGATTATATCCTCCACATACACATGGCCATAGGAGATGACCTCCACGCCATAAAATACTTACCCCTTAAGCTCAAAGGGCTAGCCTGGCATTGGCTTAAAAGCCTTCCCGAAAACACCATGGGAAGTTGGGAAGCGCTCGAGGATGCTTTCTGGGCAAATTTTCAAGGGACCTATGTCCGACCTCCGGATGCAGATGATCTGAGTCATATAACTCAGCAGCCTGGAGAGTCAACCCGGAAACTCTGGAACAGATTCCTTACGAACAAGAATCAGATCGTCGACTGTCCAGACACCGAGGCCCTAGCAACTTTCAAACATAGCGTCCGAGACGAATGGCTCGCCAGACACCTCGGCCAAGAAAAGCCAAGAACAATGGCCGCATTAACAAGCCTCATGACCCGCTTTTGCGCATGAGAGGACAGCTGGTTGGCAAGAAGCAGCACCAACGACCCGAGCACATCCGAACTCAAAGACGGAAACGGGAAACCGCGCCGTAACAAAGAACAGCGCCGAATCAAGGATAACAGCCCGATGAGCACGGCAGTAAACGCCGGATTCAAAAGCTCTCGGCAAAATCAGAAAAAGCCGCCACCCAAAGATGACAGGGACGAGCTGTCTAACCTCAACAAAATCCTAGACAAAATATGTCAAATCCACAGTACTCCCGGGAGACCTGCAAACCATACCCACAGAGATTGTTGGGTCTTCAAGCAGTCCGGCAAACTCACTGCCGAACACAAGGGGCTCGACACACCAAGCGAGGATGACGACGCACCCCACAAGCAGAACACCGGAGAGCAAAAGAAGTTCCCACAAGAAGTCAAAACAGTAAATTCACTGCACATGACAAAAGGGAAGAACAGAACGGCGCCTACGAGAACACGCGCCATACGGCCAACCCTAAAGGAGCACCGCCACTGGTTGTTACAACCAATCACCTTTGATTATCAGGATTACTCCAGAGGGGCCCGGAACGCAGGCTGGACTACCTTGGTCTTGAATCCGGTTATTGACGGACTACAATTTACACGAGTCCTTATGGACGGCGGCAGTGACTTAAACCTGTTATATCAGGACACAATCCGCAAGCTAGGGGTAAACCCAGCTACAATCCGCCATGGCAACACTTCCTTTCAAGGAGTCATGCCGGGTCCAGATACCCAGAGTATGGGTTCCCTTCCGTTAGAAGTCACGTTCGGCTCACCCGACAACTTCCGAAGCGAAAAGCTAACCTTCCACATCGCCCCATTCGTAAGTCACTATCAAGCGCTCCTGGGACGTGAAGCTTTCGCCCGCTTTAACGCAATACCGCATTATACATCACTTACACTTAAAATGCCGGGCCACGAGGCATCATCTCATTACAGGGGAATGTCAATTGACCCCCAAAGTACGGGTAATGGTGCGGCCGCCTGGACAGTCGCACACCAATCCATCCCTACTATCCCGGACATGGCTAGACGAGTCCGGCGTCAACATACATGGGCTTAATAGCCGCATAAACCCTGTACAAGGGGCTCCACGTGTTCACGCCAGGAGACAATACGGCTCACTTCTCGCTCCAACTATATTTCGTTTATTCTAATATAGATTTCTCGCACGCTTATTTTTTTTTTTACTAAAGTTCCTCTTTTTTGCAGACGAACACCGTGCTACGCCCGTCCAGGATACGGCACAACGGAGACACAGTCACAGACGTGCAGTAGGGACCCGTTCCAAGGATTCTTTTTAGATTAAGACCCTGCATAAACCTTTTTTACTGTCTCTTGTTGACAACATCCCCCGGTTTTTGCCATAACCGAGGAGGAGGCTGGCGTTTTGGCATGTGGCCACGCCAGAATTTTGCGCGTACCTGGACACCAGGGGCTTTTTTACCAAGGGCTCTGTTTCGGCCTGTCTTCATAAAGACCGAATACCTTAGGGAGTGTTCGGCGTCGCGAGTTTGGCCTTATATGCATCAGCTCCAAATCATGTCTTTGGTCAAATGTTGGGTTTGCCCGGTTCCTGTGTTTTGCTGCCTTACGTTCCGTTATATCGGCTAACGCGGCACCAGGAGAACTACTGCGATTGTGCCCCGGTTCGGCCAGGCGAGCACCTCAGTAGAGAAAGCCGAAAACTGACTGTCATGATATAGCGAGAGACTGGTCAACCACTCGATGACTCTCGGAATCTCTAGGATTCCTCCGCATTAATGAAGGACCGCTTCCCGGTCAGGCACACACGTGCCCTGAATTCGGGAGAGCACGGTGCCTTCAGGGGCTATTGAGTAGCCCCAATGTCAAACTCCTATGGCTAAGTGAAAGTGATAAAGCATTATAGTTCGGTTGCCTCGTTCGCCGCGCTATCACCTCCTTTGTAGGACCAAGACGTTGGATTAAGTGTGAAAAGGCGCATTTTTTGCGAACACCCCCGCATTATATGCATGGGGGCTGAAGCCAACGATTGCCATCTTTCAGGTTATATACACATATACATTAACGACCGCACAGGAGGTGTTATAATTCTTGCAAGCACAAGTATAAAAAGCTTTTATATTCTATCAAAATGTTTCTTTTACAATAGCACCTGCTATTCGAACACAACATCCTTCGAGCACTGCGCTTCTATTAAACGAGCGCCCGGAAGAACTTCCTCAAAGTAGTGCCTGTCAGGTACCCGGCCTTCATGCGAATCCTGGGATGCGACAACACTGACCTTCATATCCGCCCAGTATGTCTTGACACGGGCAAGAGACATTTGTGCACCCTCTATACACGCCGACCTCTTCATTGCATCAACATGTGGCACAGAACCAAGGAACTGCTGCACCAATCCAAAATAACTTTTCGGCTCTGGCTCCCCCGGCCACAAACGACTCGCAACATACTTCATGGCGAGTCCGGATAACCTGTTCAGCTCCGCAAAGGCGGCTAAACGGTCGGGTACCGAAAGTGGGCGTTCTGGATTGTGGAATTGCGACCAAAACAGTTCTTCCAATTTATGGTCACCTCAACCTCGGAAGTGTTCGGTTGCGTCCGCCACACTCGTTGCCAAATCCAGATAAGTATTTTCCGCACTCCACTGCCGGTCTAATGGAGCATACCTAGGATCCCCGAACTTCATCCGGAGCATAGAGGGCTTTCCAGCCGTGATATCTCCGGCCTGACGCAGCTCCTCCTTCATAGCTCTCATTGCGGAGCGAGTTTCCTTGGCCTCGGCAGTGATCTTCTCAAGATCCTTCTGAGCCGCCCTTTCTTCTTGTTCAAGAAACTTATAGTGGTCGGCAACATCCTTCAATTTTATAGCCATCTCGGTTATTACCTTCTTACTCTGGCAGTGGGCAGTCTGTTTGGCTTTCAGCTCTTCAGCCGCCTTAACGGCAGCCGCATCACTTTTTCTTGCTTGCTCCTTGGCTCGGGCAAGTTCCGCCCGAAGGTTCTCCACGGCAACAGCACTATCTGCAATAAGCATATATATTGTAAGGCACAAGCATCGAACTTCTCTTATCAGATATCTGTGGAGCATACCTCGCGCCTCGTCTAGCCGCTTATTTACAAGCGCGATGTCGGCATCTGCCACGTCCAGTTGCCGCTTTAGCTTGGCAGATTCATCAGTCCGGCTAGCCACCGAACGCCTCGCCACCTTCATAAAAAGGTAACATGTTATACCTGGGGTTTTGATCCTCTGTGCGCCATCACTCTTGACGACACACAGAGTCTCAGGGGCAACTATTTATACAGGGCGCATTTTATGCAGCTCTACCAAAAGGTACACCTTTTCACGTACCTCAAAGCCTGTCAGTAAACTCCTGGCGGCCTCGTACAATCCGCTTTCTGCGGATGCAATCCTTCCTTTCACCGTGTTCATCAACATACGGTGCTCTTCTGAGACGGATGCTCGCCCGAGCAGATCCCTCAGCCTCTCCGACCGCGCACCAGAGGGCACCGGACTAGCCCGACGACCTTTTTCAGGATCCGGACTTGGAGAAACCCGCCGAGACGACACCTCGGGGTCACCTGCCTCGTAAGTCGGTGCAGCTAGGGGAGGCGTTTTGCTCTCCATCATCTCCGGACGAAGATCCCCTGAAGACGAGCTCTGCTGAGAAGGGTTGAGATCTGAACTGCAAGGTAATATTTCGGTTATCTTCCTCAGAAATAAAACAGGGATGCCACTAATTTTTGAATCCCTCTCTTTACTTATGGCTTGGAGGAAAGCTGATCCCTTTGAGGGCGCAATGCGGCGGAGCAGTCTCCGGCGCCGGATCCTCTGACAAAGATTTCTTCCCTCGTTTCGAGGTCATCCCCTCCGGGTCTTCAGAGGCACTCCTTTTCTTTCCCAGGTTGGGGGAATTGTCGATTCCTCCCTTCCTGATAGTCTCCTTCGTGGAGGCGATAGCTCCTTGGTTCCCCTCTTCGCCCTCTGTCGAAAGCATAATCTGCAGCATCCTGGTTAACACGGGATCTGACGCGGTCTCGGCCAGGGGGGCTGGACACCTGATAAGCTTTGCCTTCGCTATCCACTCCTGTTCAAAGGATAGCTCTGTTAAAGGGCCACTTTATGATGAAAATGCGGAGGGTGTGTCCAAATATGGGGCTACTTACCTTAGCATCCTGGCGATTGCAGCTCAGACCTGCGTCCTCGGATAAGTCCGGACACCTTGCTTGTGGTCTGAAGAACAATTTGTACATCTCCATGGGCGTCGCGCCCATAAAATGTTGGAGGACTCGCGGTCCCTCCGGATTAAATTCCCACAGGCGGAGAGGGCGACGTTTGCAGGGCAGCGTGCGGCGAATCAGCATAACTTGCGCCACTATGGTCAAGTTAATATCTCTTTCTAGGAGATCTCGAATGCGGTACTGCAGTAGGGGCACGTCTTTGGACGGCCCCCAGATAAGCCCTTCATTGACCCATGATGCTCGCCGTGGTGGGGGACCCGAGCGAAAAGCGGGTGGCGCCACTCACGTGGTGCCCCTGGGGGCTGTGATGTAAAACCAGTCCCATTGCCATAGGCCGAACTCTTCTTGAAAAGTGCCCTCGGGCCATGGAGCGCCGGCTATCTTGCTTATGATAGCTCCTCTGCACTCAGCATGCTGCCCTTCGATCATCTTCGGCTCCACCTTGAAGGTTCTAAGCCACAATCCGAAGTGAGGGGTGATATGGAGGAAGGCCTCACACACGACAATGAATGACGAAATTTGGAGGATGGACTCCGGAGCTAAATTGTGGAATTCCAGCCCGTAATAGAACATCAGCCCCTCATGAAGGGATCAATCGGGAAGCCTAGCCCCCGAGTGAAGTGAGATGTGAACACCACACTTTCACCAGGCTGGGGAGAGGGGATGGCTTGCCCTTGAGCAGGCAGCCTATGCGAGATTTCACCGGTAAGATACCTGGCATCTCTTAGCTTTCGCACGTCTTCTTCCGTAACGGAGGAAGGCACCCACCGGCCTTGAAGGCCGGAGCCGGACATCGTCGAAGGTCCGAAGCGCCTAAAACTAGAAGCCTTGAGTGTTGGAACTCGAGGCGGGGGGCGGATTTGATTGGATTGAAAGAAAAGGGAGTCGAGCCTTGGTCTCTTTATAAAGGAGTTGAATACCAAGAGCCCTCCCCGTAACCGTTTGGGACTCGCTTTCAATTAGAGAGTCATACCAAAAGGCACGGTTGGGTTACCCACGCCCGTATTGATGAGAATCCCAGAATAAGGGGACACGATCTCTGCTTTGACGAGACGTGCCAAGGAAACCGCCTCGCTAAACACGCTGAGGTGGAGCAGTAAAACGATTCGAATAAAGGCTTGGCCGTGGCGTGATGTCACGCTGCGGAATTCGTCAGCAGATTAGATTTGTGTGGAAATTATTCTCTCTATGGCGGTATGTGGAACTTATTTTTGCAGAGCCGGACACTATCCTTGTGTTCAACATCTTCTATGAAGTATTCGGAGGAGGAACCCGCCTTGCAATGCCGAACACAACTTGCGCGCCGGACTCGTCGTCATTGAAGCCTAGTTCAGGGGCTACTGAGGGAGTCCTGGATTAGGGGGTGTCCGGATGGCCGGACTATGACCTTTGGCCGGACCCCCGGACTATGAAGATACAAGATTGAAGACCTCGTCCCGTGTCCGGATGAGACTTTCCTTGGCGTGGAAGCCAAGCTTGGCGATACGATATGAAGATCTCCTCCCATTGTAACTGACTCTGTGTAACCCTAGCCCTCTCCGGTGTCTATATAAACCGGAGAGTTTTAGTCTGTAGGACGAACAACAATCATACCATAGGCTAGCTTCTAGGGTTTAGCCTCTCTGATCTCGTGGTAGATCAACTCTTGTAATACCCATACCATCAATATTAATCAAGCAGGAGTAGGGTTTTACCTCCACCGAGAGGGCCCGAACATGGGTAAAAACATCGTGTCCCTTGTCTCCTGTTACCATCCGCCTAGACGCACATTTCGGGACCCCCTACCCGAGATCCGCCGGTTTTGACACCGACAGTAGGTGACAAACAAGTTTCTCATTGTTGAGGCAGGCTATTGTGGATGATAGACAACTATTGGCTGGTTCTTGATGCTCTGAGTTTTTTAAGATTTCTAGCAACTTTTGTAAAAAAATACAAGCAACTAGATGTGGTTGAAAAAGTAGATATATTTCTTGCTAACGTTTCTGTTTTTCTGTTTTGAGCATCAATAACTAGCATGAGTAGGCAAACTGTTGGCACATATGCAAACAACTAATTTTTTTGGTGGCAGTTATATATTTCCTACTGGCATAACTGCTTGAATTCAAAAAAGTGTGTGTCAGGGGTGGTAAGCAAAATGTCGTCAAAAAAATGGTTTTTGATTGCCTACATATGCTGTGAGCAGAGACATGCATTTCATTGCGGTTACATATCATGCCATGTTGGCTGTTAATAAAACAAATTGAACTAAAAATGCCTGAAAAAAGACTAGTGGTCTCCATTTCAGCGAGTCTTGTGCCCTAGGGTTTTAATTTGCCTATCATTTTCCTATTGGGAAGGTTTTAAATCGCCCAATCTTGTTTTTCTTTTTTGAGCAGGCCGAATGATGCACATCATGTCAGATTACTATGGCACAGAGTTGATTGTTCCTTATACTGACAAGCACATCACGAACCTGAAGTCACGCTTGAACAGGGATGCAACTAAAGAAGGCGATATGATTGAGACGGTTGCCTATTTCAAAGATATACAAAAGACAGATCCAGAATTCTTCTACAAGGTCAAGTATGATGCAGAGGACAAGGTTGAGAATATATTCTGGGTTGATGGACCAGCACGAAAAGCCTACAAAGAAGCCTATCATGATTGCATATGCTTTGACACGACATACATGACTAACATGTATAACATGCCGTTTGCTCCATTCATTGGGATAAATCGTCATGGGCAGACGTTCATGTTGGGGTGTGGCTTTGTTAGGCAGGAGTTAGAGACAAGTTTTGATTGGTTATTTGGTACATTCCTTGAAGCAATGGATGGTCTAGCACCAGACAACATAATCACTGACCAAGATTGGGCGATGGCACAATCCATTGAAAACATTTTCCCTACTTCTGTGCATCGTCGATGTCGGTGGCACATAATGAAGAAAGCTCGGGAAAAACTTGGCGGCTTAGTTGGAAGGAACCCAGGATTGTCAAAAGATTTTAATGATATAGTTGACTTTAGCTTCACTCCAGGAGAATTTGAGACAAAATGGACAAGCTTCAAGGATAAGTGGCCTTTTATTGCTGGAACCCACTTTGATAAGCTGTATGAGTACCGGGCAACATGGGTGCCGTGTTACTTCAACCACCGGTTTTTTTCCTTCTTGCAGTCTACCCAGCGAAGTGAAGGTTTTAATGCAGTTCTTAAGCATTATGTGAACCCGCACAACTCTGTGTTGAACTTTGTTAAGCAGTATGAGAAAATACAGACGCATGTGCTTGTCCGTGAGGGCGGAAATGACTATAGGACAGACCACTTGGAGGTTGAGTTGTGGTCTGATTTCCCAATCGAGAAACAAGCCTATGAAGCCTACACTAGGGACATTTACCTCAAGTTCCGAACCGAGTTTGAACTAATTGGGAAATACAATGTTCGTCCGCATGGTGCTAGTTTGTTTGAGCTTTACCCAAACAGAGAAGGATGGGTTGCTAATTATGGTTCTATAAGCTATTATGTGACAGCAGAAGTCGAAGCTGGTGACTACAAATGTGACTGTTGCAAGATGTCCAAAGATGGAATGTTGTGTTGCCATATTTTGAAAAAATTTACACACATTGGTGTCGATGCAATTCCTACCCAATACATAATGAGAAGGTGGACACAGCAAGCAATACCAGGTGCTGCACCTTCTATTGAGGCAGAGCCGGATGAGATGCCACGCAATCGAAGAAGCTATTCCGTCAAGCGAACTTGTCAATGGATTTTGCTAGTCTAACTCGAGTTGCTTCTGGGTCAGATGCTGGTGCGGAAATTTTGAGGAAGCACATGAGGGTGGCGCGTACAAAGCTTAATCATTTCAACAAGACCAAGAAAAAAAACAAAAGGTGACTGCTCTGCCCATGGCTGGTCCTGCACCACCTCAGAGTCGTAGTACGACACACCCTGGTCACATACCACCAACTACCACTAGTCCTATGGCAGCCAATTCAGCTGCTACAGCAACACCAGGCTCAGGGTGGTCTACGCCAATTGTGGGGGTTCCTAAGGATCCACCTAAATCAACAACTAAAGGTTGTGCGAAAAGTAAACGGTTGCAGTCAGCACTGGAGTTGCATCCGAAGAGGAAGAACAAATGCTCCTTCTGCAATTCATCTGAACACAATGCAGCAAATTGCCCTGGTCATTTGGTTTGAAGAAGGAAAAAACAGATGACAACAACTAGATTCCTGTCTTGGTGTTTGGGGCAAACTCTTCCTAAATCAAGAACTAGATTCATGTCTTCTTCTGCAATTACCATAGATCATATCCCCCACCACACCCCCACCCCATGTTAGGCAACTCATATATGGGTGTTAGGCAATTTAAGATTGGATGTCAGGCAACTCTTGTGCCATATGAGATGTAATATTTAATTTTTGTGACCTTTGTACTAATTCCTGTCTTGGTGTTTGGGACTTTGATTCCTTATTTTTCAAGACAATAAGTTGGACAATAACTTGACAGTGTAATTTTTTTAAAAGGTACTACAAACTATCTTATTCATGCTAACGAAATATATGCTGCTGTGTGACAAACCTCTACCAAGTCAAAGCTTCAAAATAGCCTACCATGGTGCTTTGTTGGCAACTGTGTTAATTAAAGAACTCGTGATGTTCTTCCTGATGTTGGGGATGTCTTTCGGACTGAAGTTTGGCAAGTTCCTCGCTTCCCACACACTCGCTATTGTCGAAGTGAAAATGCTGCAATCATAACTTGCAAAAACATATAGAAAACATGGGTGTAAACTTCTGACCATTTTATGAAAAAGCATATATGGAAGCACGAAGAAGTCATGTTTCTGTGATGGAGACAGTGCAACGATGAAAGTAACTCACTCATTATCTTGTTTTGGAACATCAATTTCCTTCAAGCGAAAATCATCCAAGCTTACGCGTGGTTCATGGTAGTGCTAGTCCCACAATGAACGCACTGTTGCAGCAATCAATCTAGCGTTGTCGTCAAGAGTTTTGCTCTGTGCCAGGCTCCTCCATGAATCAAACACCTCGAACCTGCGGTCCCTAATATTGACATTGAAAAGCCAGTAGTGGTTCGCTGATACAAGATTTGCTCTGTCTAGATTCTCTAGAATAGGGAACATGATCTGCATGACGAGTGTGTGATCAAAAGAAAAAGAGCAATTCAGGAAACATTTTGCTATATATATGCCAAATGTAAACAAGACAACAACATTGTACTTGGTACGACCATATCCTTTCGATCCAAATGATTTGATTTGTTGAATGTGGCATTTATCTCTTGAGTGTTCCAAATCATTTGCTGAAGCCTTGTCTACCATAATTATGAAGAATAAAAATAAAATAATAATGCAAATGCACATCGTAAGAGGGCAACTTGTTTGTTAAGGTTCTAGCAAAATGGAGCTACCGGCCAGTTTTTGTTGAGCTTGTTGGTGTTGTGGGCAACTTGTTAGTAAAAGTCTAGCAAAAAATGGGAGGGAGTCAATTTCTTCAATCTAAGGGTTTTTTGGATATCCTAAGAAAATTGGCTGGTGTATTTAAAGATAATAAGAGAGGGGTTATAGCAATTCTTACAAAAGAAAGGGGTTATAGAAATTTTTGTTTACTTCTAGAAATTCTTACAAAATGCAAAAAAAGAAAGGGTTATAGCAATTTATAATAAAAAACAGTTGGTTTAAGTGGAAAAATGCTGCTCAAACTGCTTAAGAGCAAAAAGTGGTAGTTCTACCAGCGAAAGAAGAGAAAGAGGTTATGTACCGAAAATCTGACGGACATGATTATCTTCTTGGAATTTGCAGGCAAGTCCCGCATTATAGCGTTGATAATTAGTTCGAACACGTGCGACTTGACATGATCGGTCTTCTTCATTGAGTCAGCGAGTTCTCTGAGTGAGACATGGTAACCATCGTAATCAACAATAGTAGGGCTACATGAAAAAAAGGAACTCATATAAGTCATATAGAGTATGGGTAGTTAGGTCTAGTAAAGAACAAAAACTACATAAGAATTGTGATTTCACTATCCCTTTTAGCTGCCTATGTTTCAACCATATATGGTGTACAGAAAAGTTGCCTACAGTTTACACATCACTTGCCTAGAATTCTGGTTGGTGTTTGCATGCAACATATATTTGTTTGCTTGCCTTCCCGTAAATAAAAAGGGATAGTGAGTGTAAGA
This sequence comes from Triticum aestivum, assembly GCF_018294505.1. NCBI lineage: Eukaryota > Viridiplantae > Streptophyta > Magnoliopsida > Poales > Poaceae > Triticum > Triticum aestivum. The sequence continues at coordinate 610,393,924 of NC_057795.1, read as the reverse complement.
CAGGCAGTGATAGCAATGTACCTCATGTCTTCAAGTCCAGACTCTTCCTCACTCAATCTTGCGTGTAGAAGGACTACATCATACAACCTGTTTACTACTAGGGTGCAGTGAGAAAGCCTATTCTTCTTGTAATCCACAAAAGGTGACCTCTTGCATGCTGGTGGCTTGATGACGCGTCTCTCAAATTTGTTCGTGATTTCTCCTGAGCTGCTACTCGAACCAAATTCCCCATCCTTCCAACATGTTTACTCTAGCGTTTGGAAGTTGGTAGGTGATAAGTTCTCCATGCTATACTGTGTCCTTCTGCCTTGAGCCTTTTTCTCTGCTTCTTCACACGCTAAGTCAATTTTTTCTAAGTCCCAAAGCAAATCATCATAAGGGATTTCGATGACCATGGATGGTTTTTCCTTTGCTTCCCGGTACATGTCAACAATGCTTCTCCTTGCCGCGTTGATTTGCTGTGACAGTTGAACTTCCAACACACCTTCATCAGGGATTTCAATGACCGCGGGTGTTTTCCCCTTTGCTTCAGGACACATGTCAACATTGCCACTGCTTGCCCCGATGAGTTGCTTTGACAGTTCAACTTCAAACACACCTTCATCGATGCTTGTTCCCGGAATATCAACAGCCCCCAACTCATAACCATTTGGTTGGCAACAGTCGTCAAAAATACCTGCAGGCCTTGCCAATTCTTCAACCATGCTTGATCCAAAAATTTCATCAAGCCCTATACTGAAAGGAGGTGCAGGGCAATATTCATTCCACGAGCTTTGCGGCCTTTGAGCATGTGTTTGATCAGGTGCATCATGATCTTGGTGTTGGGGAACATTGCAGAAAATAAAAAATTTCCTACGGTTTCACCAAGATCCATATATGAGTTCATCTAGCAATGAGTGATAGTAGTGCATCTACATACCTTTGTAGATCGCGAGCGGAAGCATTCAAGAGAACGGGGTTGAGGGAGTCGTAATCGTCGTGATCCAAATCACCGATGACCAAGTGCCGAACGGATAGCACCTCCGCGTTCAACACACGTACGGAGCGGATGACGTCTCCTCCTTCTTGATCCAGCAAGGGGGAAGGAGAGGTTGATGAAAATCCAGCAGCACGACAGCGTGGTGGTGGATGCAGCAGGATCCGGCAGAGTTTCGCCGAGCTTCTGCGAGAGGGAGAGGTGTAGCAGGGGAGAGGGAGGCGCCAAGGTGTTGGGTGCGGCTGCCCTCCCACTCCCCTCTTTATATAGGGACCCCAGGGGGGGCGCCGGCCCTAGAGATGGGATCTCTAGGGGGGCACCGGCCAAGGGGGGTGGAGTGCCCCCCCAAGGCAAGTGGAGGCGCCCCCTCCCCTAGGGTTCCCAACCCTAGGCGCAGAGGGAGGCCCAGGGGGGGTGCACCAGCCCACTAGGGGCTGGTTCCCCTCCCACTTCAGCCCATGGGGCCCTCCAGGATAGGTGGCCCCACCTAGTGGACCCCCGGGACCCTTCCGGTGGTCCCGGTACAATACCGGTGGACCCCGAAACTTTCCCGATGGCCGAAACTCGACTTCCCATATATAATTCTTTACCTCCGGACCATTCCGGAACTCCTCGTGACGTCCGGGATCTCATCCGGGACTCCAAACAACTTTCAGTTTGCTGCATACTCATATTCATACAACCCTAGCGTCACCGAACCTTAAGTGTGTAGACCCTACGGGTTTGGGAGACATGTAGACATGACCGAGACGGCTCTCCGGTCAATAACCAACAGCGGGATCTGGATACCCATGTTGGATCCCACATGCTCCTCGATGATCTCGTCGGATGAACCACGGCGTCGAGGATTTAAGCAACCCCGTATACAATTCCCTTTGTCAATCGGTATGTTACTTGCCCGAGATTCGATCATCGGTATCCCAATACCTCATTCAATCTCGTTACCGGCAAGTCACTTTACTCGTACCATAATGCATGATCCCGTGACCAGACACTTGGTCACTTTGAGCTCATTATGATGATGCATTACCGAGTGGGCCCAGAGATACCTCTCCGTCATACGGAGTGACAAATCCCAGTCTCGATCCGTGTCAACCCAACAGACAGTTTCGGAGATACCTGTAGTGCACCTTTATAGTCACCCAGTTACATTGTGACGTTTGGTACACCCAAGGCACTCCTACGGTATCCGGGAGTTACACGATCTCATGGTCTAAGGAAAAGATACTTGACATTGGAAAAGCTCTAGCAAAACGAACTACACGATCTTGTGCTATGCTTAGGATTGGGTCTTGTCCATCACATCATTCTCCTAATGATGTGACCCCGTTATCAATAACATCCAATGTCCATAGTCAAAAAACCATGACTATCCGTTGATCAACGAGCCAGTCAACTAGAGGCTCACTAGGGACATATTGTGGTCTATGTATTCACACGTGTATTACAATTTCCGGATAATACAATTGTAGCATGAATAAAAGACAATTATCATGAACAAGGAAATATAATAATAATCCTTTTATTATTGCCTCTAGGGCATATTTCCAACAGTCTCCCACTTGCACTAGAGTCAATAATCTAGTTACATTGTGATGAGTCGAACACCCATAGAGTTCTGGTGTTGATCATGTTTTGCTCGTGGAAGAGGTTTAGTCAATGGATCTACGACATTCAGATTCATATGTACTTTGCAAATATCTATGTCTCCATCTTGAACATTTTCACGAATGGAGTTGAAACGACGCTTGATGTGCCTGGTCTTCTTGTGAAACCTGGGCTCCTTGGCAAGGGCAATAGCTCCAGTGTTGTCACAGAAGAGAGTGATTGGCCCCGACGCATTGGGTATGAATCCGAGGTCGGTGATGAACTCCTTCATCCATATTGCTTCATGTGCTGCCTCCGAGGCTGCCATGTACTCTGCTTCACATGTAGATCCCGCCACGACGCTCTTCTTGCAACTACACCAACTTACTGCTCCACGATTCAACATATACACGTATCTGGTTTGTGACTTAGAGTCATCCAGATCTGTGTCGAAGCTAGCGTCGACGTAACCCTTTAGGATGAGCTCTTCGTCACCTCCATAAACGAGAAACATGTCCTTTGTCCTTTTCAGGTACTTCAGGATATTCTTGACCGTTGTCCAGTGTTCCTTGCCGGGATTACTTTTGTACCTTCCTACCAAACTAACGGCATGGTTTACATCAGGTCTGGTACACAGCATGGCATACATAATAGATCCTATGGCTGAGGCATAGGGGATGACACTCATCTCTTCTTTATCTTTTGCCGTGGTCAGGCATTGAGCCGAGCTCAATCTCACACCTTGTAATATAGGCAAGAACCCTTTCTTGGACTGATCCATTTTGAACTTCTTCAATATCTTATCAAGGTATGTGCTTTGTGAAAGACCTATGAGGCGTCTCGATCTATCCCTATAGATCTTGATGCCTAATATGTAAGCAGCTTCTCCAAGGTCCTTCATTGAAAAACACTTATTCAAGTAGGCCTTAATGCTGTCCAAAAGTTCTATATCATTTCCCATCAAAAGTATGTCATCTACATATAATATGAGAAATGTTACAGAGCTCCCACTCACTTTCTTGTAAACACAGGCTTCTCCATAAGTCTGCATAAACCCAAACGCTTTGATCATCTCATCAAAGCGAATGTTCCAACTCCGAGATGCTTGCACCAGCCCATAAATGGATCGCTGGAGCTTGCATACTTTGTTAGCATTCTTAGGATCAACAAAACCCTCTGGCTACATCATATATAGTTCTTCGTTAAGATGGCCATTAAGGAATTCCGTTTTGATGTCCATCTGCCATATCTCATAATCATAGTATGTGGCAATTGCTAACATGGTTCGGACGGATTTTAGCTTCGCTACGGGAGAGAAAGTCTCATCGTAGTCAACCCCTTGAACTTGCCGATAACCCTTAGCGACAAGTTGATCTTTGTAGATGGTAACATTACCATCCGCGTCCGTCTTCTTCTTAAAGATCCATTTGTTTTATATCACTCGCCGATCATTGGGCAAGTCTGTCGAAGTCCATACTTTGTTTTCATACATTGATTCTATCTCGGATTGCATGGCGTCAAGCCATTTGTTGGAATCTGGGCCCACCATCTCTTCCTCATAGTTCGAAGGTTCACCGTTGTCTAACAACATGATTTCCAGGACAGGATTGCCATACCACTCTGGTGCGGAACGTGTCCTTGTGGACCTACAAAGTTTAGTAGCAACCTGATCCGAAGTACCTTGATCATCATCATTAATTTCCTCTCCAGTCGGTGTAGGCACCACAGGAACATTTTCCTGATCTGCACTACTTTCCGGTTCAAGAGGTAGTACTTCATCGAGTTCTACTTTCCTCCCACTTACTTCTTTCGAGAGAAACTCTTTTTCCAGAAAGGATCCGTTCTTGGCAACAAAGATCTTGCCCTCGGATCTTAAGTAGAAGGTATACCCAATGGTTTCCTTAGGGTATCCTATGAAGACGCATTTTCCTGACTTGGGTTCGAGCTTTTCAGGTTGAAGTTTCTTGACATAAGCATCGCATCCCCAAATTTTAGAAACGACAGCTTATGTTTCTTCACAAACCATAATTCATACGGTGTCGTCTCAACGGATTTAGACGGAGCCCTATTTAAAGTGAATGTAGCTGTCTCTAGAGCGTATCCCCAAAATGATAGCGGTAAATCGATAAGAGACATCATAGATCGCACCATATCCAATAGAGTGCGATTACGATGTTCGGACACACCGTTATGCTGAGGTGTTCCAGGCATCATGAGTTGTGAAACGATTCCACATTTTCTTAAGTGTGTACCAAATTCATGACTTAAATATTCTCCTCCACGACCTGATCGTAAGAATTTTATCTTTCGGTCATGTTGATTCTCTACCTCATTCTGAATTTCCTTGAACTTTTCAAAGGTCTCATACTTGTGTTTCATCAAGTAGACATACCCATATCTACTCAAGTCATCAGTGAGAGTGAGAACATAACGATATCCTCCGCGAGCCTCAACGCTCATTGGACCGCACACATCAGTATGTATGATTTCCAATAAGTTGGTTGCTCGCTCCATTGTTCCATAGAACGGAGTCTTGGTCATTTTGCCCATGAGGCATGGTTCGCATGTGTCAAATGATTCATAATCGAGAGACTCTAAAAGTCCATCAGCATGGAGCTTCTTCATGCGCTTGACACCAATGTGACCAAGGCGGCAGTGCCACAAGTATGTGGGACTATCGTTATCAACTTTACATCTTTTGGTATTCACACTATGAATATGTGTAATATTACGTTCGAGATTCATTAAGAATAAACCATTGACCATCGGGGCATGACCATAAAACATATCTCTCATATAAATAGAACAACCATTATTCTCGGATTTAAATGAGTAGCCATCTCATATTAAACGAGATCCAGATACAATGTTCATGCTCAAACTTGGCACTAAATAACAATTATTGAGGTTTAAAACTAATCCCGTAGGTAAATGTAGAGGTAGCGTGCCGACGGCGATCACATCGACCTTGGAACCATTCCCGACGCGCATCATCACCTCGTCCTTCGCCAGTCTCCGCTTATTCCGCAGCTCCTGCTGTGAGTTACAAATATGAGCAACGGCACCGGTATCAAATACCCAGGAGTTACTACGAGTACTGGTAAGGTACACATCAATTACATGTATATCAAATATACCTTTAGTGTTGTCGGCCTTCTTGTCCGCCAAGTATTTGGGGCAGTTCCGCTTCCAGTGATCCTTCCCTTTGCAATAAAAGCACTCAGTCTCAGGCTTGGGTCCATTCCTTGACTTCTTCCCGGCAACTGGCTTACCGGGCGCGGCAACATCTTTGCCGTCCTTCTTGAAGTTCTTCTTCCCCTTGCCCTTCTTGAACTTGGTTGTTTCTATTGACCATCAACACTTGATGTTCTTTCTTGATTTCTACCTCTGCTAACTTCAGCATTGAAAATACTTCAGGAATAGTTTTCACCATCCCTGCATATTGTAGTTCATCACAAAGCTCTTGTAGCTTAGTGGGAATGACTGAAGGATTCTGTCAATGACCGCCTCGTCCGGGAGGTTAATGTCCAGCTGGGACAGGTGGTTGTGCAACCCAGACATTTTGAGTATGTGCTTACTGACAGAACTATTTTCCTCCATATTACAACTATAGAACTTGTCGGATACTTCATATCTCTCGACCCGGGCATGAGCTTGGAAAACCATTTTCAGCTCCTCGAACATCTCATATGCTCCGTGTCGCTCAAAACACTTTTGGAGCCCCGGTTCTAAGCTGTAAAGCATGCCGCACTGAACGAGGGAGTAATCATCAGCACGTGACTGCCAAGCGTTCATAACGTCTTGGTTCTCTGGGTTGGGTGCTTCACCTAGCGGCCCTTCTAGGACATATGCTTTCTTGGCAGCTATGAGGAAGATCCTCAGGTTCCGGACCCAGTCCGTATAGTTGCTGCCATCATCTTTCAGCTTGGTTTTCTCTAGGAACGCGTTGAAGTTCATGTTGACATGAGCGTTGGCCATTTCATCTACAAGACATATTTTGCAAAGATTTTAGACTAAGTTCATGATAATTAAGTTCATCTAATCAAATTATTTAATGAACTCCCACTCAGATTAGACATCCCTCTAGTCATCTAAGTGTTACATGATCCGAGTCGACTAGGCTGTGTCCGATCATCACGTGAGATGGACTAGTCATCATCGGTGAACATCTCCATGTTGATCGTATCTTCCATACGACTCATGTTCGACCTTTCGGTCTCTGTGTTCCGAGGCCATGTCTGTACATGCTAGGCTCATCAAGTTAACCCTAAGTGTTTTTGCATGTGTAAAACTGTCTTACACCCGTTGTATGTGAACGTAAGAATCTATCACACCCGATCATCACGTGGTGCTTCGAAACGACGAACTTTAGCAACGGCGCACAGTTAGGGGAGAACACTTTCTTGAAATTGTTTTAAGGGATCATCTTATTTACTACCGTCGTTCTAAGTAAACAAGATGCATAAACATAATAAACATCACATGCAATTATATAGTAGTGACATGATATGGCCAATATCATATAGCTCCTTTGATCTCCATCTTCGGGGCTCCATGATCATCTTCGTCACCGGCATGACACCATGATCTCCATCATCATGATCTCCATCATCGTGTCTCCATGAAGTTGCTTGCCAACTATTACTTCTACTACTATGGCTAACGGTTTAGCAATAAAGTAAAGTAATTACATGGCGTTAAATCATTGACACGTAGGTCATACAATAATTAAGACAACTCCTATGGCTCCTGCCAGTTGTCATACTCATTGACATGCAAGTCGTGATTCCTATTACAAGAACATGATCTCATACATCACAATATATCATTCATCATTCATCACAACTTTTGGCCATATCACATCACAAGGCAATTGCTGCAAAAACAAGTTAGACATCCTCTAATTGTTGTTGCATCTTTTACGTGGCTGCAATAGGGTTCTAGCAAGAACGTTTTATTACCTACGAAAAAGCCACAACGTGATTTGCCAACTTCTATTTACCCTTCATAAGGACCCTTTTCATCGAATCTGCTCCAACTAAAGTGGGAGAGACAGACACCCGCTAGCCACCTTATGCAACTAGTGCATGTCAGTCGGTGGAACCTATCTCACGTAAGCGTACGTGTAAGGTTGGTCCGGGCCGCTTCATCCCACAATACCGCTGAAGCAAAATAAGACTAGTAGCGGCAAGAAAGTTGACAACATCTACGCCCACAACAGATTTGTGTTCTACTCATGCAATAAAGAACTACGCATAGACCTAGCTCATGATGCCACTGTTGGGGAACGTTGCAGAAAATAAAAAATTTCCTACGGTTTCACCAAGATCCATCTATGAGTTCATCTAGCAACGAGTGATAATAGTGCATCTACATACCTTTGTAGATCGTGAGCGGAAGCGTTCAAGAGAACGGGGTTGAGGGAGTCGTACTCGTCGTGATCCAAATCACCGATGACCAAGTGCCGAACGGACAGCACCTCCGCGTTCAACACACGTACGGAGCGGATGAAGTCTCCTCCTTCTTGATCCAGCAAGGGGGAAGGAGAGGTTGATGAAGATCCAGCAGCACGACGGCGTGGTGGTGGATGCAGCAGGGTTCCGGTAGAGCTTCGCTGAGCTTCTGTGAGAGGGAGAGGTGTAGCAGGGGAGAGGGAGGTGCCAAGGTGTTGGGAACGGCTCCCCTCCCACCCCCCCTATTTATATAGGGACCCCAGGGGGGCGCCGGCCCTAGAGATGGGATCTCTAGGGGGGCGGCGACCAAGGGGGGTGGAGTGCCCCCCAAGGCAAGTGGAGGCGCCCCCTCCCCTAGGGTTCCCAACCCTAGGCGCAGAGGGGCGCCCAGGGGGGGCGCACCAGCCCACTAGGGGCTGGTTCCCCTCCCACATCAGCTCATGGGGCCCTCCGGGATAGGTGGCCCCACCCGGTGGACCCCCGAGACCCTTCCGGTGGTCCCGGTACAATACCGGTGGACCCCGAAACTTTCCCGATGGCCGAAACTTGACTTCCCATATATAATTCTTTACCTCTGGACCATTCCGGAACTCCTCGTGACGTCTGGAATCTCATCCGGGACTCCGAACAACTTTCAATTTGCTGCATACTCATATTCATACAACCCTAGCGTCACCGAACATTAAGTGTGTAGACCCTACGGGTTCGGGAGACATGTAGACATGACCGAGACGGCTCTCCGGTCAATAACCAACAGTGGGATATGGATACCCATGTTGGCTCCCACATGCTCCTCGATGATCTCATTGGATGAACCACGACGTCGAGGATTTAGGCAACCCCGTATACAATTCCCTTTGTCAATCGGTACGTTACTTGCCCGAGATTCGATCGTCGGTATCCCAATACCTCGTTCAATCTCGTTACCGGCAAGTAACTTTACTCGTACCGTAATGCATGATCCCTTGACCAGACACTTGGTCACTTTGAGCTCATTATGATGATGCATTACCGAGTGGGCCCAGAGATACCTCTCCGTCATACGGAGTGACAAATCCCAGTCTCGATCTGTGTCAACCCAACAGACACTTTTGGAGATACCTATAGTGCACCTTTATAGTCACCCAGTTACGTTGTGGCGTTTGGTACACCCAAGGCACTCCTATGGTATCCGGGAGTTACACGATCTCATGGTCTAAGGAAAAGATACTTGACATTGGAAAAGCTCTAGCAAAACGAACTACACGATCTTATGCTATGCTTAGGATTGGGTCTTGTCCATCACATCATTCTCCTAATGATGTGATCCCGTTATCAATAACATCCAATGTCCATAGTCAGGAAATCATGACTATCTGTTGATCAACAAGCTAGTCAACTAGAGGCTCACTAGGGACATATTGTGGTCTATGTATTCACACGTGTATTACAATTTCTGGATAATACAATTATAGCATGAATAAAAGACAATTATCATGAACAAGGAAATATAATAATAATCCTTTTATTATTGCCTCTAGGGCATATTTCCAACACTTGGTGCACAACTGGTATTTCTGGTTGTTGGCATCCAGATTTGCTATCCCCCATGCCTATGGTACTGCCCAGCTGACCTTGATCCAACTTGCTGCTTATAACAATGCACTTTGTACGGATATCATCGATTTTTGCTACTTCACTCAATTCCACCCTAGGCATTTCTGGTGGCTCTGGTTTTCCTTGTTTGCTGTTGTTCTTGTAATACTCTTTTCCTTCTTGTCGATGGCATGTTGTTTTTGTTGGCCACAACCATTGAAATCCCCAAGTGTTTCTCTCTTGTGTACCATTGTTGCGTGATGCTTAGTGCTTGGTGACTTCTTCAAAATAGTAATTGGGGCAGGGGCAGGTTGTTTCACTGTAGCCTTGTTTGAATGTGCCCCTCACTGGCCTCATTATTGCCCTTACTTGCCAAAACTGGAAGGAGTGTTTCATTTGCAGTTTGCTCCACTATATGTGTGTGAATTTCCCTTACGTGTTCCTTTCCTCCATCATAAGGTTTGTTTTGAACCCCATTTGCTGTAACAAGTGGGCCAGCTGACTTCCCTGGCAGACTTGCCTGCATATGGCAATGAGTTGCACTACTCTTGTTCTGCATTGCCCAGTCTGCACTGGTACTTGCTTGCAACTGCTTTACATATGATTCCTTTGCATCAACAGACAATTTCCTTGCATCTGGTACTGAGTTTCTTGAATGTGCAACTGGGTCCTCCCTTGGCATGCCTGGTTTGCTTGAATGATCAAACCCAGGGGTTGTCTTGCTGTTGGTCATGGTTGCTTGCATTTCAAAGGTGGGTGCCTGATTCTCTACTGTAGTTGCCTTCTGAGTTATACCCACCTACCTGGTTCCTGACATTTGCATGCTTTGACCTCTTGCTTTATTCCTACTCATGTACTCAGCTCCCAGCTGATCCAAAACATCACATGTTACAACGGTTGGTTGATCTATGAAGGTCACCTTCCTTTGCTTCTTCGGTGGCTTTGGTGGGCGGCCTTTTGCTGCTGCTACAACGACTTGATGCACAGGTCCGACTGATGTGGCCATGTGACTTAAACCACAAACTTGTTGCATCAGTTCAATTCGTGTCTTCCGGGGGCAGATATCTTCCAGTCTGAATTCAAATGTTTTCTTAAATTCCAGACTGTCAATCAGCTCTTTAAAAATCCGTTTCATTTCCCAACCAACAGGTAAACCATCTGGCACATAGGAAACTTCCAGCATCGGGATGTCGGGAGGGGTGCCCTCCTTTCTGACATCTATGTTGACAAGATCAAACAATGAAAATGGTTCTGGGCTTTCAATCTCTTGACTGTTTTGTTTCCTCTTAATCCAATACTGCATAGATGCACCCTCTTCGCTTTCGGAGTCGTTTTCAGCTGGCTCATGACTCCCATCCTTGGCCCGATCTTCATTAGTGCCACCACTATTACCTCTGCCAGTGGTCTGGTCACCAGACCCCCCATTCCCGCCACCACCATCGTTGCCATCGTCGCCCTCCTTGTCCTCCTCAAGTTTGTTCATGTCATCCTCCTCGTCTTCTTCTTCCCCATCTTCATCCTCCTTCTCATCTTCCGTCTCAAGGTCTCCAACATCTACCTCTGCTTCCTCCCGTCGTGTTTCTTCTTGCTCATCCTCTTGGCCCTGGGCATCGTCGCCGCCACTGTTGGTCTCTCCATGCATGTTCCCATCACCATCATCATCGTCGCTGTCGGAGTCACCTTCAGCACCGTATGATTCTTCACTCTCGTCTTCTTGGCCATCGTCTGTGTCACTCCTTGACTGGTAAGATTCTTCATCACTGGGAAGTGTGTGGGGGTCATTTCCACCGGCGTCGCGCCTTTCCCTTGAACGTGAACTGCTTGTACGAGCAACATTGTCAGCTGCTGGAACGCTAGGTGTGCTGCTATCATCGTCAAGTTTCCCAATTCCCTGTACGAGCTTGCCGATTGAGTGTGATATTTCAGAACATATTTCATGCACCATCCCGACAAGCTTCTTTTGTTTCTGTGCACACCAGAAGAGAGAGAGAGAGAGGACATTGGGGTCATGTATATTAGAACAGGTACAAAAAAGGCAAGCGAAAAGAGGAATGTATAAGGCAACTCACATTTGAGTCGTATGAGTTGGGGAGCCTTGCTGCCACGAACTTTGTGACGTGATCAAGACTGCCAAATAAGCTTTCATCGGCAAAGCGAGCAAACTCGGTCTTGAGCTATAATTTGAAGTGTGAAAAAAATGCAAACAAAAAGAAAAGGCCAAAAAAGGGAAAAAACCCTGGTGAGTATGCAACTATCTCTACTCAAGCTATTTGTGAGTTGCCAAGCATTAAATGTATGGTTGCCTGAAAGTATAAGTCTGTATTGCCTATGATTGGTTTAACAAAATAACAACACATGTTTTGCCTAGGGATAACACACATCTAGTGAGTTGCTTAGGAAAATAATGTGGTTGCCTAGTTAATGATAGTGTGTTGCCTGATAATTGCTTGGCAAGTTGCCTGACTTCTATATGACCTCCTTACAAAATTGAAAGAAAACTAAAGTGACTGAATGATCGTGTGCTTCACAAACATAAGAGGAAACTTACCCGCAACTTGCCAAACTCCCCCCGGTCCTTTTTGTCCTTCTTAATGACCTTGGAAATAATATCAGAATCCCAAACCGACACTCTTGGAACCGTGCTTCCGATCGGTTCGTCCACATCTAATGAGTCCAGATATAACAGTTACATGAGGCAAATCAAACACAAACAGAAAAAAATGAGTAGATGAACAACAAGAGCAGGAAGATGAAAAACTATGGAAAAAAGGACAAAGAGCAAGATAGACTTACAACTAAATGCATGACGCAACAGCAGACTGTGTTTTTATCACCTGCACCCGCGAATGCCAGTTTTAATTGATCAACTACAAACTGGCATACATTCGTCTCCGTTATCGCATCCATATGCATCACAACATGAAAACACCGTGGGAATATGTTCAAACTTGTGGTAGGAGCAAGGAAACATGAGAAGGCGACTGCCAACCAAGCACGCAGGAAATTGTTATCTGCTGCCCCAGCCATATCCTTGATCATTTTGCACCAAGATGTTAGTGTTGGTGAGCCTTTCGTATTGATCTTGAAGATTTTGTACATTTTGGATGAGTAATCTGCTATATTCTCGTAGCAAACCTTCCTCCCCCTGTTTGGCAGACCCCATATCCTGTGAACACTTGTTGCATCTACTGGAATCTTGCCCCTCTCTGGGATGACAAGTTGGGAAATTTCGGGGTCGTAATGCTTCATAACCCACTGACTTAAGTCTCCTGGCATGCTACATGTTGCAATCTGCAACAGACCTCCAAAATCAATTCGAATTACCTCGTCCTTCTGAAATTGCACTAAATCTTTGTTTAATTTGAACAACCTTGCTGGTGATGCCCTGTTCCTGCGACCCTACAAGTGTGTAAAAATGGGCTAAGTTAAACTTTGTGTGACAGAAATTAGAAAGTATCAATATTGTTTCCATGATGATGCGATGTTTGTCCTATACATAATACCATCATTTCTTCTTACAACTTCAACATGCTCAAAACTACTAGTGGCCTTGCTTACGCATGATTTAACAGCCAAAAACCATACCTAGAATTGCTAAAAAATAACACATTCATCTCGCAACTTCTAAAAAGAACGCACAAAATCCATACTGCCTTGAAAAAAATGGAATCTGAAAACTACAATTCATGATGAATGAATACCTCATTTTTGCATGTTTTTCGGCATTTTGGCTTTGATTCACCCTCCTCTGTGACCTCCTTGCCTTCTGACTCATCATCTTGTGCACTGGCATTGCTGTCTATGTTTGACGGGCGACTCCCATGACAAATTATTCCTTTAGTGCGCATACGCTTGTAGCCAATCATAGTTGGGTTATGTTGCTGTAGTGAGTGTGCCTGCATTGGGTGGAAATGTGTTCATCTGTTTCGCATTGGAAAAGGTCACGGAACTCGAACATGGCAAACATGACAGACACTCCACCGTGCCACGCTTAGAACTCTTACCTCTGCTCCTCGTACACCCTCTTGGTTTGCTTGTAAACCCTAACCATCACTTTCCTTCCTTGCCTCGGACATTTTGGACACTGCAAACACATAATACAGTATTTTCAGGTTGCTGATAAAAAAAGGACTTCACTACTTGTAACACTGTAGGTTGCTTATAACACATGAAAAAAGACATTTCCTAAAGCTCGCTGATGAACCATTAAAGCAACACAAACTTGAGTTAGGCAACGAAAACAAACTTACACAGGTACTGATTAGGCAACTTTGGTTCAGGCTAACGAACAACTACTATGCTGATTTGTGGCAAGTTACTAGAAAAAAAGGGCCTGACAAAAATCTAGAAAAACAAGTCCAACAAATTCTGTTTCGAACGCTGCCCCAACAATCTATAAATTTCAGCAAACTACACCATCATTGATCAGACATCTTATATATTAAGAAAAGTTTGGGCATCTTAAAGCTTGTAATCCTCTTATACAATTGGCAATTTTGCAGTTTGGAAAAATTGTGATGGAAATATACAACACAGTAATAGATGTCCATAAGAGATACATGCATAAAACAACAAACAAAAACACTTGTCAAAACACAGCTATGAATTGTTATCATGAGTATAACGGGAAGACACGGTTCAGGGAGCACCATGTGTGGTGCAAAAACACAAGGCTAAACAAAAAGCAAGTATTCCGTGAAGTGGTCAGTTGTAGTCTGATACTTTAGCATATGTGTTGCAAATGGCGACCGCTATCGACGCTATTCAATGAAAACTGAACTAAACAAACTCCTTTAAAAGTTTCGGCAACTGATCCAGCCTCAATCAAGCAACCCATACACAAATGTCGAAGCAACTCGGTTAACAGCCCCAGTACAGGTAGTTCAGACAACTCTAACAAAGTTTTGGCAACTTAATCAACGCTGAACAGGCAACTTGTATACAATGTCAAATCAACTCAGTGAACGCCCCCACGCCTAGTAGTTCAAACAACTCTAAATTTGCCAACTCATATAGCCACAATCAGGCAACTCATGCACAAAGTAGAAGCAACTCCATAAGCTGTTCAAAGCAACTCTTCAGACTGCTCTATTTCGCCACCTCAAATAGCCTCAATCAGGCGACTCCTCCGCAAAATCGAAGCAACTGCTCAAAAAATCCTAAACGAAGTTCACCAAACATCTGCCAAAAGCAAATGCCCATCTCAGACCGGACTCAGACCAAACAGATCTAGCACGAGAACTGACGGCACACCACCAAATCCCTCACGGCATGACCCCGAGATTCCCCACCACGAGGCACCACGATTCCTCCCTAACTAAAGCAAAACCACTACAACCTATGGGCGTGTGATTAAATCCACCTCCATGTTCGCATGAATCCCCGCTAAATCCAAACCCTCCGACCGAGCACACGCAGAAAGCAGAGAGAACGGCGGCAATGGGTGCATACCTCAGGATTCCAGAATCATCCAGAACACTAGGCCACCGGACACGCAGCACCGTCGGCGACCTTCACCACGCACCCCTTTGGCCCTGGACGCGGCGAGATTGAACCCGTTCCGCCTTATTCTGCGGGGGCCGCGCGCACCTACGCACACTCGCGGAGCTCTGTCGCTCAAACACCGCCGCCGTGCACGCCCTCCGCTCTCCCACAGCCGTCGGTGGCTTGGGGGCCACGGTTGAACTACGGCTTGGGGGCTTGGCGCCGAGGAGGGAGGGAGAGAAGGGGAGAGAATGGGGGACGGATTGGGAGGATTGGGGCGGTGGCTCTCGGCCGTTTCGAACACTCCGCCAACGGACGGGACGTGTGGGTAGTGGTGGGCCCTCCCAGGTGAATACGTGTCCGCGGGGGAGGTCGAACCGTTCGTCCCGACCAGGAACACCTGGGCTCGATCGCGCGCAGTTCGTCCCGATCGGACGGTGACAAAGGGTGTGTGTGCTGGAACGTGACAACCAGCACTCAGTTGCTTTTTAGCATTTAGGCAAGAAAAAAGTCAATAAAACTCTAAGTCAATTTCTTCCGCAGCAGCTCTTTCAAGAAGGGGTACACACGCCCTTACGTCGTCGTTGTCCAATGAGTGGTAGGACAAGGATTTTCATCTTGATTGCTCAAACCAATCACTTAAGGCCAGTGCATCAAACAACGAGAAACCCCTTTAACAAGGTAATGACGCAAGCTCTTCGCTGTTCAACAAGACCAATAAAGGCCAGAACAAGTTTTCATTTGGACATGAAGCGATATTTCAAACATCATCTTGAAGATAGATCTTTTAATAGTCACCCCAGCCAGTACTCCATCGTAGAACATAGTTGTTCTTGCAGATGAGTGGGACGCCTACCCACCATAGACAACCACCCAAGCCGTCCGGGGATCGCCCATGTTGCCAGTGGTGGAGCCAGAAATTAAAGATAGTTGGGGGTGGGGTGGGGGGGGGGGTGGGGTGCAAATGACACAAACTTTTGATTACACGGGCCAAACTACACTAATGCATGTATTTTTTTTTCTAAATTTCGCATTGTTCATCTCTATATTAGGAGTACTAGTAAGATGCCCGTGCGTTGCATGTAACACCGAAATGCATTGATCCGGATCATCTCATGTTTAACAAATATTGATATGTTTCTCCGTATATTCATTCTTCTCTGGAGCTCACAAACATCCGGGTGAATAGTAGATGTAGGGAAAACAGAATTAAAAAATATATTTTGCAAACAAAAGCGTTCAAGTGTTCAAAACCCGCATCCAAAACTTCATGAAGAAATAACACTTATTGTGCTTTGCAGAAAATGATCTTTAAAAAATATTTTTTGAGTATCGATTTTGTTTATTTCTTCTAGACCGCCATGAATGTAACTCAACATGACTTGGAAGGGGGTGGAGGAGATGGCGAGGAGGAGGTGGTCGTGGTGGTGGTTGGCAATGAGGCCTAAGAGAAGGCATGAGAGACGTTGGGGGCAGATGACGCCAAGAACCGCGACCTCTCTAGATCCTTTTTTTTTTTCTGAGATGGCTAGATGAGCTGAGAGGCAGGGGGTTATCTACAAACAAGGAGTGGAGTGCGGGGGTCTTTTTGCAAAACTGACATAGTTTGTCTCAGATGCGTTGGATGTAAATCAAACGGTTGTAAATGAAGGATGGCAGGCACACCATCGTCACCAACTCAGCTTTTTATAGAAGTAGATAAATCAGTGATGTTAGGGGGGTTCAGGGCCCTGCTGGTCCCCCTGTCTCCGCCACTGCATGTTGTGACGCGAATCTGCTCGCTGTCACTCCAAATTCGGCATTTTTGTGGCTTGTTTGCTATTTTGAAGTCACTAAAAGAATTTCTATGCATTTAATGAAGATAATTCAAATATGAACAACAAGTGCATGAAAAAGTTGGCAAAATGAGTTAAAAACAGCATTTGTGTTATTTAGTCTATGCTAAGGTCTTACCCAAGACAAGAAAAGGAGAAATTCCAAACATTCAAGTGTCAAATGCAAATGAATTCTGAGAAACATGAAACCTGGCGTGGTTCCAAATTTGCATCCCTACCTTTATGAGCAAAATTGTCTTCAAAAAGAAAAACTTTATGAGCAAAAAAATGTTCTTATTGCCGAGTCGGCGATGGGCCGTTATGTCTACCAAACAGTCTGATACACAGAGAGTGATGGGCCGACCGAGTTCTCATTCGTGTAGGAAGGGTCCACCTGTGGTCGTCGTCCTACTGCGGTATTATTTCTTGCTTAGGGCAAGTCCAGCAGTTTCCATAAAATTTCTCCCATATATTTCAAAACATGGGACTTCCCTAAAAAGATTCTTCCCTAAAAATTGCTCAACTCTAGCGGTTCCCCTAAACATCTCCCTTATTTTATATTTTAAAAATATTTCATAACTACCAACGGCTAGTTTTCCAACGGCTAGTTTCAACTCTATAAATATATGATCACCCCTCACATCTCTCACAATCCTGATCGTGCCTTCTCTTCTACTTTTCTTTCGCCATCTCTCTGTCATCTCTCCACAATGAAATGAGTCACCGTTGAAGCTTGGCCCGGCAATTTTGCGAAGATTCCTCCTCCGAATAACTCTGATCCAGTGCAAATCATTCAATCCAACATCACTTTGCAAAAGATCAAAATAACTCTGATATTCCATTATCAAAATCTGTAACAAAAACAAAGGTACACTGAGCTTAAACACAAATAACTAGCAATAGCAGCAGCATAGATTCTAGCAAGCTAGCTCTCTGTTTTTCATGTAAATTTCCAGCAATCAGCAACATCATACATTGTACAGTCCACCGTCAATCAAAAAAAAAGAAACAATTTGCAGCAACCTACGCCACCCAGCACATACAAGCAGTAGTAGTAGCAGTGTCACCAGCCATCAGCCATGCAAACAAGCAATAGCAGCAGCAGCTTCATCAACCGACACCTCTCTGTTCTCTCTCTCTCTCTCTCTCCAGGCAACAATCCACATCGCCCTGAGGCAAAATTTCGTGTTTTGACCCTTTTCCGAAACCTATTCGAGATCTGACCCTAGTTTGAAATTTTTTCGAGATCTGACCCTTTTGCTACCGCCAGAGTCCATGGCGGTAGGGTATAACAGCCTACCGCCAGGGACTTTGGCGGTAGGAAACATCGCTACCTCCAAACGGGCTGGCGGTAGCCTGCACAACCCTACCGCCAAGGTGCTTGGCGGTAGGCACGAGCACGCACTGTGTTCAATACTTAGAGGTTTTTGACGGTAGGGAATGCAACCCTACCGCCAGGGTCCTTGGCGGTATGCTGTTATACCCTACTGCCATGATCCCTGGCGGTAGCAAAAGGGTCAGGTCTCGATTTTTTTTCAAACTAGGGTCAGATCTCGAATAGGTCTGAGAAAAGGGTCAAAACACGAAATTTAGCCGCGCCCTGAAACCTCCGCCGGCAGCCACGCACTAGCAGCGGCGGCCAACAGCAAGTTCAACAGCGCCCCGAAACCCATCGCCGGCACGCACGCACACACCATGCATCCACTACGACAGCAAGGCATGGCAGTCTCTCCGCTGTCAAGCACACATCACCTGCGGGCGACGAAACACACACATCAAGCACGCACTCAGGCACCATCTCTACGCCGACGTCGGCCTCCTGCCCCTCCCTCTCTGCTATCTCCCTTCCACCCTCTCAGATGCGGTCACATCTGGTGCGGCAGCCACCATCCCCACCACACATGCGCCTCTCCAATGCTCGATCCGAGAAAAAAATCAAGGAAAGGGGTCGAACCAGAGATGACGAGGTGAAGGCGTTGTGGCGGGACGGAGCTTTCCGGAGGCAGCGGTTGCGCCGGCCAGCAAATCGGGGAGGGGATCGGGGAGGTCGCTGTTCCCCTACATAGAAGCAAAACAAAATTGTTTTTTTAGTGCAAAAAAATTGTTTTTTTTAGGCTATGCAAAAAATGTTCATATTGCCGAGTCGGCGATGGGCCGTTATCTCTTCCAAACAGTCTGATACACAAAATGATGGGCCGACCGAGCTCTCTCATTCACGTCCATCATCAAGAAAGGAAAGGTCCACCTGTGGTCGTCGTCCTCCTGTTGTATTTCTTGCTTAGTTCGGCCCGGTTGCCTTGCTCACTCACTGTCGCCGCTAACCACTGCTTCCTCTGCTCCGCACCCAAATCTCAGATCGAGCCCCGCAAGTCAACCGCCGATGGCCGCCTCCACCGGCAGCCGCCGCTTCAAGATCTTCGCGGCCGCCGACGGCTTCGGGGAGCCGCTCAAGGACGCCGTCGTCGCGCACCTCCGCGCCCACTCCTCCGTCGCCGACGTCGTCGACCTCGGCGTCGACAAGTACTACTCCGCGGCCGCCGCCGTCGCCCGCAGCGTCTCCTCCTCGGTCCCCGACCCCGCGCTCGAGCCCCGCGGCGTCGTCGTCTGCGGCACCGGCGCCGGCGTCACCATCTTCGCCAACAAGTACCCCGGCGTGTACGCCACCCACTGCAGCTCCGCCGCCGACGCCGTCAACACCCGCTCCATCAACGCCTGCAACGTCCTCGCCCTCTCCGGCATGGCCACCCCGCCGGAGGCCGCCGCGGTCATCGCCGACGCCTGGCTCGCCACCCCCTTCCGCGCCCCCTGCCCCGCGTCCGGCGACGCCCCTTGGCCGGAGGACATTCAGAAGTTCTTTGACGTTGCCCCCGGCGAGATGGCCTCCATCCCCGAGGGATTGGCGGCCCCTCCTGCGCCGGACTCCGCCTGCGCCATCTGCTGCCTGAGGAAGGGGATGGAGTTCGAGCCGGTGGACATCATGCCCGGCGGCGAGATGCGGATTGTGCGGGAGAGCCCCACTTCGGCCTACGTGCGGTTCAAAGCTGGAAGCGTGGAGCCGGCCCACCACCACACCTTCGGCCACGACCTGGTGGTGATCAAGGGCAAGAAGAAGGTGTGGAACTTGACCAAGAAGGAGAGCTATGGCCTCGTCGACGGGGACTTCCTGTTCACGCCTGCTGGGGACGTGCACCGTGTCAAGTACTTGGAGGACACGGAGTTCTTCATCCGCTGGGATGGGCACTGGGACATATTCCTCGATGAAGACCTCGAGACCGCACACAATGCCATCGATGCAGAGCTCGGTGTGATCGACAGTGACAAGTGAGGAGGGCATGGTGATGCGCCTGGATGAGTTATCTTGAGGAGACATGTGAAGGTGCTATCTCGTTGTTCCACCTTTTCTCCATGTTCACTTCTACAATGTTTGTTGCTTGTGCTGTGCCTATACTGGTGCTGGTGACATGTTTTCAAATATGTATGTTGCTGGACGATTTGCCATGCTTGTCGAATAAAGTGGTGATAATGGTAGTAATGCTACCTTGTTATGGTTGCACAATCCAAGTTTTGCTTAATAAAATGCAGATGCAATGGTGTCTAGATTTTATTCAGACTCAAGTTTCATGATCTTGACAAATATAACAAGTTAACAATTATATTGTGTGCCATTGGTGTCAATGTTAAGTGACACACAAGATGTTTTAGGCTATTGGCAAACATGCTTGGCTTGATTTGTTTTGTGACTCGCATCCATGGGCATATTAATCTTTTGGTCTGCATTCAAAAGCTGTAAACTTTTCGGGTGGAAAGCAAACAGAAAATGTTTATCTGACCACAACCTTTGCAATACTGTTTTGCCCAGAGCACTATCTATTTTGTGTATTTATTAAAATTGTCCCCATTTTGTAGCTTATTATTCTGGTATTTGTTTTTCTGTTGGAAACAAGCTTATGATAGCGGTTGCCACTTGCTTGTTCCATGTTTCTGTTTGATGGTTCGAGTTTTGTAAACACATAATCATGTGCTTTCTGTTCTGCAAATAACATAGGAGAAGCTGTTGTTCTGCCTACTCGGTGATGTTGATGTCACGTTAATTTTGTTATAGGTTGGTCTTATATGAAAAAACAGGTCAAGCATACGGCAGAAAGTTCATTGAAGGTGATGTATTTAGTGGCAGTTTTCCCTTGTTATTATTTCCAAATACCTGCTAAAATCTTAGGGCACTCAAAATTAAACATATTATTAGTTATTATCCATGTATATCCCTCGGCTGAATTTCATGTATTTGTGCTGAATACATGATTGCTAGTACGCCATGGACCAAAGTAGTATATTTAACATGATGTACTAATATAGGTTCTAAAGCTCTAAAATCACATATGTGTGTTTGTATGCAGTGGCGGAGCCACCTCCCGGCTACCCGGGGCAGCTGCCCGGGCTCAACCATGCATTCTCTTTTGAACAATAGCACTAAATGGAGGGCTAACCATCATTTTGTAGGGGCAAACAACACACAAACAACAACACCGTGTACTTTGCCCCGGCTCGCAGGCCGAGCTGGCTCCGCCACTGTTTGTATGCCTGCACCGAGGAGGTCATGAGTAAATTACTGGATTGGTTGGTACAGTTTTAATAGCAGATGATGTTGGCTAAACTGGCCAATTTGCTGCTAAATGCGTAAACCATTTTTCAGCATATGAAATTGTAAACTCGAATGTTTGCAGGTCTGTTTAGTTCTCCAACTGTATCCAATTAGGGTAGTTTTGTTATTCCATGGAGGTACCAAAAATCTTTGACTATCTTTAGTATAAAACCAGAAAGTTTTGCATTTGACCACCGAATCGAGTAAAGTGAACAATCAAGAACAGAAACTTCAGATTTTTTTTTTTAGTAATCTAAGAAAGAATGTTGATTGAAAAACCCTTACTGGTGTTAAAGAACTGGAAGACAAACCTTGCTAGTGCCAAAATGCTAGCATTCAGGACTGAGATTAAAGAACCTGGAATAAGAGTTTGTGAAACTGGAGCTTTGGACCTTTGCAATGTGGATCAAGCTGCTTATCATGCCTTCAGGCAACAATCTGGCCATCCATCTCATGGAATGCTGGGCTTCAAAGATAAACTCCATCAAAGGTACTTATAACTGTATGGAATTGCAAATTTGCTAGGATTCCCAATTTCCCATGCTTGCAGTACTTTTGGTATAAAAGATTTCTAGGCGGCTTGTCATGGATAGTAGGTTCTACTATTCTGTGCTACTATTCTACTATTCATCGAACTCAAAAAAACATTGTCAGATTAGAAGCAGGATGGGGCTGCTGTGCACAAAGATGGTCTGTCATATACTCATATTGCTGGTATAAGCTATACCGAATATCACAGGGATAATATAATACTCCCTCCGTCCAGAAATACTCGTCGGAGAAATGGATGTATCTAGACGTATTTTAGTTCTAGATACTTTCACTTTTATTCATTTCTTCGACAAGTATTTTCGGACGGAGGGAGTACCTGTAAAGAAGAACTTAGGTCCTGCATATGCAGTTTGGTTGTGATCAACGCATAATGCTGACGTTGTTGGGAATCCCGCAGCTGGGCTAGCGCTTGGCTATGAGTGAAGAACTTAGGACCTCCTGCATATGCAGTTTGGCTGCTGTGCACATAGATGGTTCTCTGTAACTCAATGCAGATGTATCCTGCAGCTTCTGAAGGCCGAACAAGATCTCAGCCTCATTTGGCAGGTTCTCTACAATGACTGGGCTTTTGTCATAACTTCTACTACAATGCACTGCACTTTTTCTAAAGCCACAGCATCCATGAGGTTTTATATTTCCTCACCCAGGGCTTGGAACATGTTTTTTTTTTGGTAAATGGATAAACATTGTTCATATTGAGGTGATGGGAGGTTATTCAGAAGTCTCATGACTTTGGCAGTCTTCTCGGCTGAAGTACACTCTTGCATGGGATAAATTTTCCATGCATAGGCCAGGGTTCTTCCCTCCTCTCAATGAGAGGAAGATCGAGTGCTGTGAGGCTCATCGATAGGGAGTTATATTTAGAAAAGTACAAGTGATTGACTGTTTTCTTCTTCTTACTTTTAGACTCGAAAGCCATGTATAGGCCATCACAGATTCACAATTCGCTCTCTAATGTACTTGGTTGTTAAAGAATAGCTCCTCTGATTTCAAATGTAAGCCTTAAGTAATCATGCCTCCATAATGTATCTCTATCTTCTACTATATTGTAAGTGTCATGTTCGTAAAAACTTATGGTCCAAGTCTCATCTTGGAAACAGAGTCGATTTGCAATACGATTCACGTTTGGATTGAGCATGAGTCCTGCATTTCGCAATTGTGCATGTAGAAAAAAAAACCTGCACAATCGTGAAAAGTAGGACTCACGTTTGGACTTATCTAGATATGGATGTATCTACTAAAACGTGTCTAGATACATCCATATCTAGATAAATCTAAGACAAGTAATTCGGGATGGATGGAGTGTAAGATTAGCAGAAAATTCCATGGGCAGGTTGTTGTTTCTACAGTGAATACTATTCCCTTTGTCATATAGAACCACAAATAAAGAAAAATTGCTCAGAAACGCTAACGTGCGTTCATCATTGACATGTGGACAAGCCAGGTCCAGTTTGTTATTATCAGTCGGTTGTGATGTGTGAAGGGACGAGGCTTTAACGGTGTAGTGGAGGCTTCAGAACTTACCTTTATCATGGTTAACTTTCTCTAAGGTCCATCACACAGCTATGATGTTGTTTGGTGATTGGATTTCCTCGTTCAGCAACGACCGATGGAGATGAGCTGCATCTTGTTTAGTGTTAATTCTCTTGTTTTGCAGAAGAAGAAAAACTGCGTGCAATTGAGGACTGTGAGATCAGCTGCATTTTGTTTAGTGTTAATTCTCTTGTTTTGAGGGGCAAAAAAAATTGCTATTTTGTTTTGCGGGAAAAAGAGAAGAACGCCGACCGTGGGGATCGAACCCACGGCCACGTGGTTAAAAGCCACGCGCTCTACCACTGAGCTAGGTCGGCTCTGCGATAAACATTAGTATTAATTGCATAAGATCATTCTAACAGATACCAAAAACCACGCCATCGTCCAGAGAACTGGCGTTTGGGGCACTTTCGTTAAAAAATACTGCTCCAATAGATGCGCTATGTCAAGCTGACACGAAGATGGGAGTTGTTTGCCGCTAGGGTTGTCCAAAACATTACTTTTGCTTGCTATTTGTTTTTGCTTAACCTTGTGACCCGTTGCGTCAATGGCACAAGGCCAAATAGAACCGTGAAGTTGGGCTAATTATCTATGTAAGTCTTTCGTGACTGATTCTATAACTTATCGATCCACCCTGCTTCGGATATGTCTTCTCTCTCCAATGTCGATGAGGTCGAGGAACACACTTGTGGCCGACATGCTTGATGCGGGTGCCCTTCCATGTTGCAGTGGAGTCGAAGTCGTCGGGTCGTGAGCGCGATGGATGATATACGGTGACACTGTGAAGATCTGCGGGGTGCTTTGCTCTGTCATGTTTAGTTGTGACGGCGACCTTGTATCTCTTGTGGTGCGGTTGGCCTGGGTTAGCTGTTGGTCTTCTAGGGACCTTTTTTTTTCTTCCTGTTTTCTCTGTTTTCGTCCACTGATCACTTGATGGCACATTATTTTCCGCTTGCTTCCTGCTTAATCTATGAAATGCTTATTTTCCGCTTGCTTCCTGCTTAATCTATGAAATGCCAGCGAACGTTGGATCTTTAAAAAAAAGCGCTTTCAAATAGTTTTTAAAGTGCACAAAGCATATCTAAAGGTTTTGTAGCCAGAAAATTCCATATCTGTCTTACACATACCTCATATTTTCGTACATAAAAAACATACCTTTTTTTCTGCCACACATAAGTTAATACAAATATTAACAATTGTTTATTATCTGAAATTAAGAAACATATAGTGCCTAAAACATCTCAACCTAATACAAACACAAGAAAAAAACATGACATTAGATCAAATTAACATCACAGTTCAACTTATGAATAATAAACAATTGTTAATATTTGAATAGTTCTTACAACTTTATCGTAGCAGTTCACCACCCGTAGTTCTTTCCGACGCTTGCATCCGCTTACACTACTAGGGAAAACCTTATACACAGCATCTTAGCAATAGTGCTGGACAAAATCATGCGCTACTACTACTTAGTAGTAGCGCGTGTAAATAAACCGCGCTACTGCTATAATTTTAGCAGTAGCGCGTATTAGCAAATAGCGCTGCTGCTATGTTTGAACTGGGTGCACATGGCTGCCCCACTTAGCAGTAGCGCGTATCCTCACCCATCGCTACTGCTATGCTCCTTAGTTGTAGGGCTTTTCTCGATCCCGCGCTACTACTAACCCTACCTTATCCTCCCCACATGGCCAACCCTCTCACTCACTCTCCCTCTCAGTCACTCTCGCCCGCGCCGATACCCGTCGTCCGCCGCCGCCGCGCTGCTCCTCCACCGAGGTACTCCCTCCATCCCTCCTTCCCTCCCTTCTCCTCCCACCGCGCCCTTCTCCCTCCTCCTCCCATCGCGCCCTCCCCCCCCTCCGGCCGCCCCTCCCCCCTCCTCCTCCAGCTGCTCCCTCGTCCCTCCTCCCTCCTCCACCGACAGCCCTCCTCCCACCGCCCCTCCCTCCTCTTCCTTCGGCCGCCCCCTCCCCCTCCTCTCTCCTCCCTCCCTCCCTT
Source organism: Triticum aestivum (assembly GCF_018294505.1). Classification (NCBI taxonomy): domain Eukaryota; kingdom Viridiplantae; phylum Streptophyta; class Magnoliopsida; order Poales; family Poaceae; genus Triticum; species Triticum aestivum. The sequence continues at coordinate 610,368,310 of NC_057795.1, read as the reverse complement.
GTCTCTGTTCTTGCAAATTGTAGGTAATTTAAATGTAGATTTTAGAATGTAGACATTGTAGAATGTAGGTTTTTTAATAGAATATTTTTTGACTATTTAAGGTGTTTTGAATAAAATAGAAGTAAGAAAATTTAGGGTGGAACTAGGGTAGTAGAACTTTTAGACAAGTGTTTAATAGAAATAGTTTATTTACTAAGTGATTAATATAACTAGTTTATTTATATTAAGTGCTTAATAGAACTAGTTTATTTAGTAAGTGCTTAATAGAACTAGTTTATTTATAGTAAGTGCTTAATAGAACTAGTTTATTTAGTAAGTAGTTAATAAAACAAGTTTTTTTAGTAAGTGCTTAATAAAACTAGTTTATTTTTTATGATCAGGTGTCTTGGACACTAGTACCCACTTTGTCCATCCTACTTTTTGCTGTGTTGTCAGGGGATACATGAATGCGTTGGACGGTTACTCCTTTCTGTTACTGAAAGGAAAATCCCAGGTCTAAGAAGCTACTATCAACATATTCTTTAAAGACCCAATTCTCCTTCATGTAAACATATGTTCGTCGACACATCAGCCCCTTCATCATCAAAATATGTAATCGACAATGATCAAGTCCCTCCGAAGAAGGTTGTAGAGAAGTTCTAAACATGGATCTCATGTCGACTATGTTGTGAGCCTTGTCTAAGTTAGGTTGCTGCTGATGGCAAGCGTGTAAATCATATAGTCAAATGAGGGATATCAAAATCCAATCGACAAGTACATGTCATCATATTTTCATTGTGTTGGCTAATTAAATCTTGCTTGAACATTAATACAATGTTTTGTTGTGTTGTTCTTCCAGGTGATAGTGGGCAGGATTAATTAGGCATTAGTCGAAGGAAGAAGAAGAGGCGACCGTGGAAGAGACCACACTGAAATGATTTCAAAAATGAAAAAGGCCATTTTAGTTTTGTCCTTTTGTAGTCTACTTAATTTGAAATTCCTCGAGGAAGGAAGTTGAAATTTCTGATGAAGGAAGTTGGAATGTGTAGTACAAGAATAGTACGTATCTATACGACGATGGGAGGAGACCTCCATATATATGGACTCTCAAGTCAAGCTAGCTCAATCGTGCATCTTAATTCTACAGCGGCGGTGCCAGGAATCATATCATGTATAGTCAATTGGGTGTTGTGTAGTCAAATGTATGAATTTATAAGATTTCGTTGCCTGATTTCTACTTGTTGTATGATGTATTTACAAAAATCTGTGTAGTCAATTGACCTCACAGGTCAAGTGTGGCTTCGCCACTAATTCTACAGTTTCGATCCTATGGTGTACGTTAGTTAGTTTAGTTTGTTATAAGGCAGCATTGCACAACACGATTGTTTCCCAAGTCCTTTTTTTTCGTGTCTTGCCTTGATAGGCGGGGTTGGGTTGTATTAAGAATCCCCCGCAAAAAAAGGTTCTATTAAGAATTAGGATACCTAGGTTAGGGAACAATAAATTGGTCCACATAAGCATTTATTTTAAACCTTTTTTAGTGAGCTTGGTTTTCAGCTAGTAATGGTGTGAGTTATGAATTGTGCTTGATTGCCTATCAAGATCGACAAGAGATTTTAAGCACTTGTTATCTTGAGTGTATAGCTTCCTTAATTTGTGATTTTTTTGTATGACCATATTTTTTGTATCGAATAGAGACACCAACTCTTTTGTGTCTAGCACTACTTAAACCTCTTATTTGTATCGAATAACTCTTTGTATAAAAAAGTTAATGAATGCCTAACCCTCTTCTTCTTCCGTCTCTATGCCTAACACTGAATATGTTACTATTGTAAGGGCATATTTATTCCCAAGGTGTTTTGGTGATTGATGACAATGCTTTTGCGGACTAATCGTGTGCGTAGAGTTCTTTCAGAGATTCATCCTTTGGCACGAGACGATTACCTCCCCTCGGTGTTTTATTCAAGACGGTGTAGCTCCTTCGTTTCTTTGTTGGTGGACTAATTTCGTAGGAGTCACCGTACTATCAAGAGGGGATCCGCTTTGGTAAGGCTAGAGTGGAATCAACACGTACACATCCTTATCACACCCGATGTTCCTTTCCGCTTCATTCGAGCTATCCTTCCTCTCCTTGCCTGCCCTGTCCTGTCCCAGCGGTAGTACCGCGGTCCTCAGCGGTAGTACCGCCGAAGCACGTCAAGCGGTAGTACCGCTCCCCGAGCGGTAGTACCGCTTGCGGTCTTAGGCCGTAGTACCGCAGTGGTTCCGGGCTACTACCGCCTCGACTCGAGACCGCTGTTTTTCGTGTCGGGTTTTACGGTACTAGTAGCGGCAGTAGTGGCTGTAGTACCGCTCCAAGCGGTAGTACCGCCCATACTTCCGCGGTAGTACCGCTCTGGGTCCAGGACCCTGCAACCCTCGTCAGCTCGGCAGTACCGCTGGGAGGGAACGGTAGTACTGCTTGTCAGCGGTAGTACCGCCCTGCCCAAGCGGTAGTACCGCCCTGTGCATGGCTGTGTGGGGGGTAACGGTTGGATTCTCTCCCCCACTATATAAAGAGGTCTTCTTCCCCAATGTTGAGTTACCTCTTCCCCCAAAAGCTCCATTGTTGCTCCAAGCTCCATTTTCTCCCGATCTCTCTCCCTAGCCAATCAAACTTGTTGCTCGGGATTGGTTGAGAAGGCCCCGATCTACACTTCCACCAAGAGAAATTTGATTCCCCCACTAATCCCTAGCGGATCTTGTTACTCTTGGGTGTTTGAGCACCCTAGACGATTGAGGTCACCTCGGAGCCATACTCCATTGTGGTGAAGCTTCATGGTGTTCTTGGGAGCCTCCAATTAAGTTGTGGAGATTGCCCCAACCTTGTTTGTAAAGGTTCGGTCGCCGCCTTCAAGGGCACCAATAGTGGAATCACGACATCTCGCATTGTGTGAGGGCGTGAGGAGAATATGGTGGCCCTAGTGGCTTCTTGGGGAGCATTGTGCCTCCACACCGCTCCAACGGAGACGTACTTCCCCTCAAAAGGAAGGAACTTCGGTAACACATCCTCGTCTCTACCGGCTCCACTCTTGGTTATCTCGCGCCTTTACTTTTGCAAGCTTACTTGTGTTGTATCCTTTGCTTGCTCGTGTGCTTGTTGTCATTGCATCATATAGGTTGTTCACCTAGTTGCATATCTAGACAACCTACTTTGATGCAAAGTTTAATTTGGTAAAGAAAAGCTAAAAATTGTTAGTTGCCTATTCAGCCCCCCCTCTAGTCAACTATATCGATCCTTTCAATTGGTATCAGAGCCTCGTCTCTTTATTAAGGACTTTGCCGTCCGAAGAGTATGGTTGACATCGTAGACGGTGGGGAGGAGGAGCACTCCGGTGTGAATCCGATCTCGTCTACGGGTAATGGGGAAATCGCGGTGTCCCGTGAGGAATTCAATGTGGCCTTGGACACATTGAAAACCTCCATGACAACCACGGTTGAAAGCATGTTTAATAAATTCTTAGAAGGACTTAAACTACCTACCTCACCTTGAAAGTGGGTGATCCCGCTAACAAGGTGACGGATGCTAACTCCGACAAGGGGGAAACTAATAGTGAGAAGGGTCCTTCTACTAGTGGTAGAAATGGCACCGGCATCTTTGCCCATGTGGAACCTCCAATTTATGGAGGACCGATTCCCTCTACTCATTTAAATCATGCCGGTCCTCCCCCTAAGATTGTGAAAAATGAGGATTTTGATTCTTGGGTGTATCGCTTCAAGCGTCATTTAAATCATAATACTAACCTTTGGAGAATCATTGAAGAAGGTTTCTATCCACATGACCGAAGCAACTTCACCCCGAGAGAAGTGGTGGATAATCAATTCAATGAGAGTGCTCTCTTCATCATCCAAGATGTAATCCTTCCCGAAGATCTCCCTCATCTTCGACCCCATGCCATGGCCAAAGACGCATGGCAATGCGTTGTGTCTCTCTATCGAGGAAGTGCTAGCATTCAATGTTGGGGAACGTAGCAGAAATTCAAAATTTTCTACGCATCACCAAGATCAATCTATGGAGTAATCTAGCAACGAGGGGAAGGAGATTGCATCTACATACCCTTGTAGATCGCTAAGCGGAAGCGTTCAAGAGAACGGGGTTGAAGGAGTCATACTCATCGTGATCCAAATCACCGGAGATCCTAGTGCCGAACGGACGACACCTCCGCGTTCAACACACGTACAGCCCGGTGACGTCTCCCATGCCTTGATCCAGCAAGGAGAGAGGGAGAGGTTGAGGAAGACTCCGTCCAGCAGCAACACAACGGCGTGGTGGTGATGGAGGAGCGTGGCAATCCTGCAGGGCTTCGCCAAGCACCGCGGGAGAGGAGAAGGGAGAGAGGTAGGGCTGCGCCAGGGAGAGGTCAAACTCATCTGTTGGCTGCCCCAAAACCCTCAAGTATATATAGGGGGAGAGGGAGGGCTGCGCCCCCACCTAGGGTTCCACCCCTAGGGGCTGTGGCCAGCCCAAACCCATCTAGGGTGCGGCCAAGGGGGGGGGGGAGAGGGGAAACTTGCCCCCCAAGTTAGGTGGGTGCGCCCCCTCCCCAAACCCTAGGCGCCTTGGGCCCTCGTGGGGGGGGGGGGGCACCTGAAGGAAATATGCCCTAGAGGCAATAATAAAGTTATTATTTATTTCCTTATTTCATGATAAATGTTTATTATTCATGCTAGAATTGTATTAACCGGAAACATAATACATGTGTGAATACATAGATAAACATAGTGTCACTAGTATGCCTCTACTTGACTAGCTCGTGAATCAAAGATGGTTAAGTTTCCTAGCCATGGACAAAAGAGTTGTCATTTGATTAACGGGATCACATCATTAGGAGAATGATGTGATTGACTTGACCCATTCCATTAGCTTAGCACACGATCGTTTAGTATGTTGCTACTGCTTTCTTCATGACTTATACATGTTCCTGTGACTATGAGATCATGCAACTCCCATTTACCAGAGGAACACTTTGTGTGCTACCAAACGTCACAACATAACTGGGTGATTATAAAGGTGCTCTACAGGTGTCTCCGAAGGTACATGTTGGGTTGGCGTATTTTGAGATTAGGTTTTGTCACTCTGATTGTCGGAGAGGTATTTCTGGGCCCTCTCAGTAATACTCATCACTTAAGCCTTGCAAGCATTGTAACTAATGAGTTAGTTATGAAATGATGTATTACGGAACGAGTAAAGAGACTTGCCGGTAACGAGATTGAACTAGGTATTGGATACCGACGATCGAATCTCGGGCAAGTAACATGCCGATGACAAAGGGAACAACGTATGTTGTTATGCGGTTTGACCGATAAAGATCTTCGTAGAATATGTAGGAACCAATATGAACATCCAGGTTCCACTATTGGTTGTTGACCGAGAATAGTTCTAGGTCATGTCTACATAGTTCTCGAACCCGTAGGGTCCGCACGCTTAACGTTACAATGACAGTTATATTATGAGTTTATGAGTTTTGATGTACCGAAGGAGTTCGGAGTCCCGGATGAGATCGGGGACATGACAAGGAGTCTCAAAATGGTCGAGAGATAAAGATTGATATATTGGACGGATATATTTGGACACCGGAAAGGTTCCGGATGAGATTGGGACTATACCGGAGTTCCGGGAGGTTACCGGAACCCCCCGGTAAGTATATGGGCCTTATTGGGCCTTAGTGGAAGGGAGGGAGAAGGATCAAAGGAGGGGGCGCCCCCCCCAAGCCCAATCCGAATTGGGAGGGGGGCCGGCCCCCCTTTCCTTCTTCCCTCCCCTCTCTTCCTTCCCTCTCCTACTCCTAATAGGAAAGGGGGGCCAAACCTACTTGGAGTAGGTTTGCCCCCCTAGGGCGCGCCTCCCCTCTTGGCCGGCCCCCTCCTCCTCTCCCCCTTTATATACGGAGGAGGGGGGCACCCCATAGACACACAAGTTGATCTACGGATCGTTCCTTAGCCGTGTGCGGTGCCCCCCTCCACCATATTCCACCTCGATCATATCGTCGCGGAGTTTAGGCGAAGCCCTGCGCCGGTAGAACATCATCATCGTCACCACGCCGTCGTGCTGACGGAACTCATCCCCGATGCTTTGTTGGATTGGAGCCCGGGGAATGTCATCGAGCTGAACGTGTGCTGAACACGGAGGTGCCGTACGTTCGGTGCTTGGATCGGTCGAATCGTGAAGACGTACGACTACATCAACCACGTTGTCATAACGCTTCCGCTTACGGTCTACGAGGGTACGTGGACAAAACTCCCCCCTCTCGTTGCTATGCCATCACCATGATCTTGCGTGTGCGTAGGAAATTTTTTAAATTACTACGTTCCCCAACAGTGGCATCCGAGCCAGGTTTTATGCGTAGATGCCATATGCACGAGTAAAACACAAGTGAGTTGTGGGCGATACAAGTCATACTGCTTACCAGCATGTCATACTTTGGTTCGGCGGTATTGTGAGATGAAGCGGCCCGGACCGACATTACGCGTATGCTTACGCGAGACTGGTTTCACCGTTACGAGCACTCATGCTTAAAGGTGGCTGGCGGGTGTCTGTCTCTCTCACTTTAGCTGAATCGAGTGTGGCTACGCCCGGTCCTTGCGAAGGTTAAAACAGCACTAACTTGACGAACTATCGTTGTGGTTTTGATGCGTAGGTAAGAACGGTTCTTGCTAAGCCCGTAGCAGCCACGTAAAACTTGCAACAACAAAGTAGAGGACGTCTAACTTGTTTTTGCAGGGCATGTTGTGATGTGATATGGTCAAGACGTGATGCTATATTTATTGTATGAGATGATCATGTTTTGTAACCGAAGTTATCGGCAACTGGCAGGAGCCATATGGTTGTCGCTTTATTGTATGAAATGCAAACGCCCTGTAATTGCTTTACTTTATCACTAAGCGGTAGCGATAGTCGTAGAAGCAATAGATGGCGTAAACGACAACGATGCTACGATGGAGATCAAGGTGTCGCGCCGGTGATGATGGTGATCACGACGGTGCTTCGGAGATGGAGATCACAAGCACAAGATGATGATGGCCATATCATATCACTTATATTGATTGCATGTGATGTTTATCCTTTATGCATCTTATCTTGCTTTGATTGACGGTAGCATTTTAAGATGATCTCTCACTAAAATTATCAAGAAGTGTTCTCCCTGAGTATGCACCGTTGCCAAAGTTCGTCGTGCCCAGACACCACGTGATGATCGGGTGTGATAAGCTCTACGTCCATCTACAACGGGTGCAAGCCAGTTTTGCACACGCAGAATACTCAGGTTAAACTTGACGAGCCTAGCATATGCAGATATGGCCTCGGAACACGGAGACCGAAAGGTCGAGCGTGAATCATATAGTAGATATGATCAACATAGTGATGTTCACCATTGAAAACTACTCCATCTCACGTGATGATCGGTTATGGTTTAGTTGATTTGGATCACGTGATCACTTAGATGACTAGAGAGATGTCTGTCTAAGTGGGAGTTCTTAAGTAATATGATTAATTGAACTTAAATTTATCATGAACTTAGTCCCGGTAGTATTTTGCAAATTATGTTGTAAGATCAATAGCTTGTGTTGTTGCTTTCATATGTTTATTTTGATATGTTCCTAGAGAAAATTGTGTTGAAAAATGTTAGTAGCAATGATGCGGATTGGATCCGTGATCTGAGGTTTATCCTCATTGCTGCACAGAAGAATTATGTCCTTAATGCACCGCTAGGTGACAGACCTATTGCAGGAGCAGATGCAGACGTTATGAACGTTTGGCTAGCTCAATATGATGACTACTTGATAGTTTTGTGCACCATGCTTTATGGCTTAGAATCGGGACTTCAAAGATGTTTTGAACATCATGGACCATATGAGATGTTCCAGGAATTGAAGTTAATATTTCAAGCAAATACCCGAGTTGAGAGATATGAAGTCTCCAACAAGTTCTATAGCTAAAAGATGGAGGAGAATCGCTCAACTAGTGAGCATGTGCTCAGATTGTCTGGATACTTCAATCACTTGAATCAAGTGGGAGTTAATCTTCCAGATAAGATAGTGATTGACAGAATTCTCTAGTCACCATCACTAAGTTACTAGAACTTCTAGATGAAATATAGTGTGCAAGGGATGACGAAAACGATTCCCGAGCTCTTTGTGATGTTGAAATCAACGGAAGTAGAAATCAAGAAAGAACATCAAGTGTTGATGATTGACAAGACCACTAGTTTCAAGAAAAGGGCAAAGGGAAAGAAAGGGAAACTTCAAGTAGGATGGCAAACAAGTTGTCACTCCCGTGAAGAAGACCAAAAGCTGGACCAAAGCCTAAAACTGAGTGCTTACACTGCAAAGGAAATGGTCACTGGAAGCGGAAATGCCCTAAACATTTGGTGGATAAGAAGGATGGCAAAGTGAACAAGGGTATATTTGATATACAGGTTATTGATATGTGCCTTACTAGTGTTTATAGTAGCCCCTGAGTATTTGATACTTGTTTGGTTGCTAAGATTAGTAACTCGAAACAGGAGTTACAGAATAAACAGAGACTAGTTGAAGAGGAAGTGACGATGAGTGTTGGAAGTAGTTCCAAGATTGATATGATCATCATCGCACACTCCCTATACTTTCGGGATTAGTGTTAAACCTAAATAAATGTTATTTGGCGTTTGCGTTGAGCATGAATATGATTTGATCATGTTTATTGCAATACGGTTATTCATTTAAAGTCAGAGAATAATTGTTGTTCTGTTTACATGAATAAAACCTTCAATGGTCATACACCCAATGAAAATAGTTTGTTGGATCTCGATCGTAGTGATACACATATTCATAATATTGATGCCAAAAGATGCAAAGTTAATAATGATAGTGCAACTTATTTGTGGCACTACCGTTTGGGTCATATCGGTGTAAAGCGCATGAAGAAACTCCATAAAGATGGATTTTCAGAATCACTTGGTTATGAATCATTTGATGCTTGCGAACCGTGCTTTTTGGGCAAGATGACTAAAACTCCGTTCTCCGGAACAATGGAAAAAGATACTGACTTATTGGAAATAATACATATCAATGTATGCGATCCAATGAGTGTTGATGCTCGTGGCAAGTATCGTTATTTTCTGACCTTCACAAGATGATTTGAGCAGATATGGGTATATCTACTTGATGAAATGTAAGTCTGAAATAGTTGAAAGGTTCAAAGAATTTCAGAGTGAAGTGGAAAATTCATCGTAACAAGAAAATAAAGTTTCTGCGATCTGATCGCGGAGACAAATATTTGAGTTACGAGTTTGGTCTTCAATTAAAACAATGTGGAATAGTTTCACAGCTCACGCCACCTGGAACACCACAACGTTATGGTGTGTCCGAACGTCGTAACCGCACTTTATTGGATATGGTGCGATCTATGATGTCTCTTACTGATTTACCACTATTGTTTTGGGGTTATGCATTAGAGACAGCTGCATTCACATTAAAAGGGCACCATCTAAATCCGTTGAGACGACACCGTATGAACTATGGTTTAGCAGTAACCTAAGTTGTCGTTTCTTAAAGTTTGTAGTTGCGATGCTTATATGAAAAAGTTTCAACCTGATAAGCTCGAACCCAAATCGGAGAAGTGCGTCTTCATAGAATACCCAAAGGAAATTGTTGGGTACTCCTATCACCAATCCAAAGGCAAAACATTCGTTGCTAAGAATGGATCCTTTCTAGAAAAGGAGTTTCTCTTGAAAGAAGTGAGTGGGAGGAAAGTAGAACTTGATGAGGTAACTATACCTGCTCCCTTATTTGAAAGTAGTTCATCACAGAAATCTGTTCCTGTGACTACTACACCAATTAGTGAGGAAGTTAATGATGATGATCATGAAACTTCAGATTAAGTTACTACAGAACCTCGTAGGTCTTCCAGAGTAAGATCCGCACCAGAGTGGTACGGTAATCCTGTTCTGGAAGTTATGTTACTAGACCATGACGAACCTACAAACTATGAAGAAGCGATGGTGAGCCCAGATTCCGCAAAATGGCTTGAGGCCATGAGATCTGAGATAAGATCCATGTATGAAAACAAAGTATGGACTTTGATTGACTTGCCCAATGATTGGCGAGACATTGAGATTAAATGGATCTTCAAGAGGAAGACGGACGCTGATAGTGTTACTATCTACAAAGCTAGAATTGTCGCAAAAGGTTTTCGACAAGTTCAAGGTGTTGACTACGATGAGAGTTTTTCACTCGTATCTATGCTTAAGTCTGTCTAAATCATGTTAGCAATTGCCACATTTTATGAAATCTGGCAAATGGATGTCAAAACTGCATTCCTTAATGGATTTTTTAAAGAAGAGTTGTATATGATGCAACCAGAAGGTTTTGTCGATCCGAAAGGTGCTAACAAATGTGCAAGCTCCAGCGATCCATCAACGGACTGGTGCAAGCATCTCGGAGTTGGAATATACGCTTTGATAAGTTGATCAAAGCATATAGTTTTAATACAGACTTGTGGTGAAGCCTGTATTTACAAGAAAGTGAGTGGGAGCACTACAACATTTCTGATAAGTATATGTGAATGACATATTGTTGATCGGGAATAATGTCGAATTTTTCTGGAAAGCATAAAGGAGTGTTTGAAAGGAGTTTTTCAAAGAAAGACCTTGGTGAAGCTGCTTACACTTTGAGCATCAAGATCTATAGAGATAGATCAAGACGCTTGATAAGATTTTTCAATGAGTACATACCTTGACAAGATTTTGAAGTAGTTCAAAATGGAACAGTCAAAGAAAGAGTTCTTGCCTGTGTTGCAAGGTGTGAAGTTGAGTAAGACTCAAAACCCCACCATGGAAGAAAATAGAAAAGAATGAACAGTCATTCCCTATGCCTCAGTCATAGGTTCTATAAAGTATGCTATGCTGTGTACTAGACCTATTGTATACCTTGCTCTGAGTTTGGCCAAGGAATACAATTTTGATCTAAAAGTAGATCACTAGAACAACGGTCAAGAATATCCTTAGTGAGGACTAAGGAGATGTTTCTCGATTATGGAGGTGATAAAAGAGCCAGTCGTAAAAAGTTACAACGATGCAAGCTTTTACACCAATCCAGATGACTCTAAGTCTCAATCTGGATACATATTGAAAGTGGGAGCAATTAGCTAGAGTAGCTCCGTGCAGAGCATTGTGGACATAGAATATTTGCAAAATACATACGGCTCTGAATGTGACAGACCCGTTGACTAAACTTCTCTCATGAGCAAAACATGATCATACCTTAGTACTCTTTGGGTGTTAATCACATAGCCATGTGAACTAGATTATTGACTCTAGTAAACCCTTTGGGCGTTGATCACATGACGATGTGAACTATGGGTATTAATCACATACAGATGTGAATATTGGTGTTAAATCACATGGTGATGTGAACTAGATTATTGACTCTAGTGCAAGTGGGAGACTGAAGGAAATATGCCCTAGAGGCAATAATAAAGTTATTATTTATTTCCTTATTTCATGATAAATGTTTATTATTCATGCTAGAATTGTATTAACCGGAAACATAATACATGTGTGAATACATAGACAAACATAGTGTCAGTAGTATGCCTCTACTTGACTAGCTCGTGAATCAAAGATGGTTAAGTTTCCTAGCCATGGACAAAAGAGTTGTCATTTGATTAACGGGATCACATCATTAGGAGAATGATGTGATTGACTTGACCCATTCCATTAGCTTAGCACACGATCGTTTAGTATGTTGCTACTGCTTTCTTCATGACTTATACATGTTCCTGTGACTATGAGATCATGCAACTCCCGTTTACCAGAGGAACACTTTGTGTGCTACCAAACATCACAACGTAACTGGGTGATTGTAAAGGTGCTCTACAGGTGTCTCCGAAGGTACATGTTGGGTTGGCGTATTTCGAGATTAGGTTTTGTCACTCCGATTGTCAGAGAGGTATCTCTGGGCCCTCTCGGTAATACTCATCACTTAAGCCTTGCAAGCATTGTAACAAATGAGTTAGTTATGAAATGATGTATTATAGAACGAGTAAAGAGACTTGCCGGTAACGAGATTGAAGTAGGTATTGGATACCGACGATCGAATCTCGGGCAAGTAACATACCGATGACAAAGGGAACAATGTATGTTGTTATGCGGTTTGACCGATAAAGATCTTCGTAGAATATGTAGGAACCAATATGAACATCCAGGTTCCACTATTGGTTATTAACCGAGAATAGTTCTAGGTCATGTCTACATAGTTCTCGAACCCGTAGGGTCCGCACGCTTAACGTTACAATGACAGTTATATTATGAGTTTATGAGTTTTGATGTACCGAAGGAGTTCGGAGTCCCGAATGAGATCGGGGACATGACGAGGAGTCTCGAAATGGTCGAGACATAAAGATTGATATATTGGACGGATATATTTGGACACCGGAAAGGTTCCGGATGAGATTGGGACTATACTGGAGTTCCGGGAGGTTACCGGAACCCTCCGGTAAGTATATGGGCCTTATTGGGCCTTAGTGGAAGGGAGGGAGAAGGAGCAAAGGAGGGGCGCCCCCCAAGCCCAATCCGAATTGGGAGGGGGCCCGGCCCCCCCTTTCCTTCTTCCCTCCCCTCTCTTCCTTCCCTCTCCTACTCCTAATTGGAAAGGGGGGCCAAACCTACTTGGAGTAGGTTTGCCCCCCCAAGGGCGCGCCTCCTCTCTTGGCCGGCCCCCTCCTCCTCTCCCCCTTTATATACGGAGGAGGGGGGCACCCCATAGACACACAAGTTGATCTACGGATCGTTCCTTAGCCGTGTGCGGTGCCCCCCTCCACCATATTCCACCTCGGTCATATCGTCGGAGAGTTTATGCGAAGCCCTGCGCCGGTAGAACATCATCATCATCACCACGCCGTCGTGCTGACGGAACTCATCCCCGACGCTTTGTTGGATTGGAGCCCGGGGAACATCATCGAGCTGAACGTGTGCTGAACACGGAGGTGCCGTACGTTCGGTGCTTGGATCGGTCGAATCGTGAAGACGTACGACTACATCAACCGCGTTGTCATAACGCTTCCGGTTACGGTCTACGAGGGTACGTGGACAACACTCTCCCCTCTCGTTGCTATGCCATCACCATGATCTTGCGTGTGCGTAGGAAATTTTTTAAATTACTACGTTCCCCAACAGCACCAGCCCACCTGGGGCTGGTACCCTCCCACACTTGGCCCATGCAGCCCTCCGGGTATGGTGGCCCCACTTGGTGGACCCCCGGGGCCCTCCCGGTGGTCCCGGTACGTTACCGATAAAACCCGAAACTTTTCCGGTGACCAAAACAGGACTTTCCATATATAAATCTTTACCTCCGGACCATTCCTGAGCTCCTCGTGACGTCCGGGATCTCATCCGGGACTCCGAACAGCATTCGGTAACCACATACAAACTTCCTTTATAACCCTAGCATCATCGAACCTTAAGTGTGTAGACCCTACGGGTTCGGGAACCATGCAGACATGATCGAGATGTTCTCCGGTCAATAACCAACAGCGGGATCTGGATACCCATCTTGGCTCCCATATGTTCCACGATGATCTCATCGGATGAACCACGATGTCAAGGACTCAATCAATCCCGTATACAATTCCCTTTGTTTAACGGTATTGTACTTGCCCGAGATTCGATCATCGGTATACCGATACCTTGTTCATTCTCGTTACCGTCAAGTCTCTTTACTCGTTCCGTAACACATCATCCCGTGATCAACCCCTTGGTCACATTGTGCACATTATGATGATGTCCTACTGAGTGGGCCCAGAGATACCTCTCCGTTTACACGGAGTGACAAATCCCAGTCTCAATTCGTGCCAACCCAACAGACACTTTCGGAGATACCTGTAGTGCACCTTTATAGCCACCCAGTTACGTTGTGACGTTTGGTACACCCAAAGCATTCCTACGGTATCTGGGAGTCGCACAATCTCATGGTATAAGGAAATGATACTTGACATTATAAAAGCTTTAGCATACGAACTACACGATCTTTGTGCTAGGCTTAGGATTGGGTCTTGTCCATCACATCATTCTGCTAATGATGTGATCCCGTTATCAACGACATCCAATGTCCATGGTCAGGAAACTGTAACCATCTATTGATCAACGAGCTAGTCAACTAGAGGCTTACTAGGGACATGGTGTTGTCTATGTACCCACACATGTATCTGAGTTTCCTATCAATACAATTATAGCATGGATAATAAACGATTATCATGAACAAGGAAATATAATAATAATAACTAATTTATTATTGCCTCTAGGGCATATTTCCAACAGTCTCCCACTTGCACTAGAGTCAATAATCTAGTTCACATCGCCATGTGATTAACACTCACAGGTCACATCGCCATGTGACCAACATCCAAAGAGTTTACTAGTGTCACTAAACTAGTTCACATCATCATGTGATTAAGACTCAATGAGTTCTGGGGTTTGATCATGTTTTGCTTGTGAGAGAGGTTTTAGTCAACGGGTCTGCAACATTCAAATCCGTATGTACTTCGCAAATCTCTAGGTCATATTGTAAATGCTGCTTCCACGCTCCACTTGGACCTATTCCTAATGGTTGCTCCACTATACGCATCCGGTTTGCTACTCAGAGTCATTCGGATAGGTGTTAAAGCTTGCATCGACGTAACCCTTTACGTCGAACTCTTTATCACCTCCATAATCGAGAAACACATCCTTATTCCTCTAAGGATAATTTTGATCGCTATCTGGTGATCCACTCCTTGATCACCTTTGTACCCTCTTGCCATATATGTAGCAAGGCACACATCAGGTGCGGTACATAGCATATCATACTGTAGAGCCTACGTCTAAGGCATAGGGGACGACCTTCGTCCTTTCTCTCTTTTCTGCCGTGGTCGAGCTTTAACTCTTAACTTCATACCTTACAACTCAGGCAAGAACTCCTTCTTTGACTGATCCATCTTGAACACCTTCAAGATCATGTCAAGGTATGTGCTCATTTGAAAGTACCGTTAAGCGTTTTTGATCTATCCTCATAGATCTTGATGCTCAATGTTCAAGCAGCTTAATCCAGGTTTTTTAATTGAAAAACACCTTTCAAATAACCCTATATGCTTTCCAGAAATTCTACATCATTTCTGTTCAACAATATGTTAACAACATATACTCATCAGAAATTCTATAGTGCTCCCACTCACTTCTTTGGAAATACAAGTTTCTCATAAACTTTGTATAAACCCAAAATCTTTGATCATCTTATCAAAGTGTATATTCCAACTCCGAGATGCTTACTCCAGTCCTTAGAAGGATCGCTGGAGCTAGCATACCTTTTAGCATCCTTAGGATCGACAAAACCTTTCTGATTGTATCACATACAACCTTTCCTTACGAAAACTGGTAAGGAAACTCGATTTGACATCCATCTGCCAGATTTCATAAATGCAGCTAATGCTAACATGATTCCGACGGGCTTAAGCATCGGTACGGATGAGAAAATCTCATCGTAGTCAACTCCTTGAACTTGTGAAAAACTCTTTGCCACAAGTCGAGCTTCATAGACTATGACATTACTGTCCACGTCCGTCTTCTTCTTAAAGATCCATTTATCTCAATGGCTTGCCGATCATCGTGCAAGTCCACCAAAGACCATGCTTTGTTCTGATACATGGATCCTATCTCGGATTTCATGGCTTCTAACCATTTGTCGGAATATGGGCCCACCATCGCTTCTCCATAGCTTGTAGGTTCATTGTTGTCTAGCAACATGACCTTCAAGACATGATTTCTGTACCACTCTGAAGTAGTACACATCCTTGTCACCCTACGAGGTATGCTAGTGAATTGATCCGAAACTTCATGATCACTATCATAAGCTTCTACCTTAATTGGTGTAGGTGCCACAGGAACAACTTCATGTGCCCTGCTACATACTAGTTGAAGTGACGGTTCAATAACCTCATCAAGTCTCCACCATCCTCCCACTCAATTCTCAAGACAAACTTTTCCTTGAGAAAGGACCCGATTCAAGAAACAATCCCTATTGCTTTCGGATCTGAATTAGGAGGTATACCCAACTGTTTTGGGTGTCCTATGAAGATGCATTTTATCCGCTCTGGGTTCGAGCTTATCAACCTGAAACTTTTTCACATAAGCGTCGCAGCCCCAAACTTTTAAGAAACGACAACTTAGGTTTCTCCAAACCATAATTCAAACGATGTCGTCTCAACAGAATTACGTGGTGCCCTATTAAAGTGAGTGTGGTTGTCTCTAATGCTTAACCCATGAATGATAGTGGTAATTTGATAAGAGACATCATGGTACACACCATATCCAATAGGGTGCAACTATGATGTTCGGACACACCACCACACTATGGTGTTCCAGGCGGCATTAATTGTGAAACAATTTCCATAATGTCTTAATTGCGTGCCAAAGCTCGTAACTCAGATACTCATCTCTATGATCATATCATAGACATTTTATCCTCTTGTCACGATGATCTTTAACTTCACTCTGAAATTACTTGAACCATTCAATAATTCAGACTTGTGTTTCATCAAGTAAATATACTCAACATCTACTCAAATCATCTGTGAAGTAAGAACATAACGATATTCACTGCATGCCTCAGCACTCATTGGACTACGCACATTAAAATGTGTTACTTTTAACAAGTTGCTATCTTGTTCCATCTTACTGAAACCGAGGCTTTTCAGTCATTTTGCCCATGTGGTATGATTTGCATATCTCAAGTGATTCAAAATCAAGTGAGTCCAAACGATCCATCTGCATGGAGTTTCTTCATGCGTATACACCAATAGACATGGTTTGCATGTCTCAAACTTTTCAAAAACGAGTGAGTCCAAAGATCCATCAACATGGAGCTTCTTCATGCGTTTTATACCAATATGACTTACATGGCAGTGCCACAAGTAAGTGGTACTATCATTACTATCTTATATCTTTTGGCATGAAAATGTGTATCACTACGATAGAGATTCAATAAACCATTCCTTTAGGTGCAAGACCATTGAAGGTATTATTCAAATAAATAGAGTAACCATTATTCTCCTTAAATGAATAACCGTATTGCGATAGACATAATTCAATCATGTCTATGCTCAACGCAAACACCAAATGACAATTATTCAGGTTTAATACTAACTTGATGGTAGAGGGAGCGTGCGATGTTTGATCACATCAAACTTGGAAACACTTCCAACACATATCGTCAGCTCACCTTTAGCTAGTCTCCGTTTGTTCCGTAGCTCTTTTATTTCGAGTTACTAACACTTAGCAACCGAACCGGTATCTTAATACCCTGGTGCTACTAGGAGTACTAGTAAAGTACACATTAACATAATGTATATCCAATATACTTCTATCGACCTTGCCAGCTTTCTCATCTACCAAGTAGCTAGGGTAATTCTGCTCCAGTGGCTGTTCCCCTTATCACAGAAGCACTTAGTCTCGGGTTTGGGTTCAACCTTGGGTTTCTTCACTAGAGCAGCAGCTGATTTGCCATTTCATGAAGTATCCCTTCTTGCCCTTGCCCTTCTTGAAACTAGTGGTTTCACCAACCACCAACAATTGATGCTCCTTCTTGATTTCTACTTTCGTGGTGTCAAACATCGCAAATTGTTGGGGAACGTAGTAATTTCAAAAAAAATTCTACGCACACGCAAGATCATGGTGATGGCATAGCAACGAGAGGGGAGAGTGTTGTCCATGTACCCTCGTAGAGCGTAAGCGGAAGCATTATCACAATGCGGTTGATGTAGTCGTACGTCTTCACGACTCGACTGATCCAAGCACCGAACGTACGGCACCTCCGTGTTCAGCACACGTTCAGCTCGATGACGTTCCCCGGGCTCCAATCCAGCAAAGCGTCGGAGATGAGTTCCGTCAGCACGACGGCGTGGTGACGATGATGATGTTCTACCGGCACAGGGCTTCGCCTAAACTCCGCGACGATATGACCGAGGTGGAATATGATGGAGGGGGGCACCGCACACGGTTAAGGAACGATCCGTAGATCAACTTGTGTGTCATGGGGTGCCCCCTGCCCCCGTATATAAAGGAGCAAGGGGGGAGGAGGCCGGCCCTAGGAGGGGGCGCGCCAAGTGTGGAGTCCTACTAGGACTCCCTAGTCCCAGTAGGATTCCACCTCCCTTGTTGGAGTAGGAGAAGGGGAAAGAGGGGGAGAGGAAGAAGGAAAGGGGGGCTGCGCCCCTTGTCCAATTCGGACCAGAGGGGGGGCGCAGGCCTCCTTCCTTTCGGCCTCTCTTCTCTATTCCCGTATGGCCCAATAAGGCCCATATACTCCCCGGCGAATTCCCGTAACTCTCCGGTACTCCGAAAAATACTCGAATCACTCGGAACCTTTCCCAACTCCGAATATAGTCGTCCAATATATCGATCTTTACGTCTCGACCATTTCGAGACTCCTCGTCATGTCCCCGATCTCATCCGGGACTCCGAACTCCTTCGGTACATCAAAACTCATAAACTCATAATATAACTGTCATCGAAACCTTAAGCGTGCGGATCCTACGGGTTCGAGAACTATGTAGACATGACCTAGAACTGTTTCCGGTCAATAACCAATAGTGGAACCTGGATGTTCATATTGGCTCCTACATATTCTACGAAGATCTTTATCGGTCAAACCGCATAACAACATACGTTGTTCCCTTTGTCATCGGTATGTTACTTGCCCGAGATTCGATCGTCGGTATCCAATACCTAGTTCAATCTCGTTACCGGCAAGTCTCTTTACTCGTTCCGTAATACATCATCCGACAACTAACTCATTAGTTGCAATGCTTGCAAGGCTTAAGTGATGTGTATTACCGAGAGGGCCCAGAGATATCTCTCTGACAATCGGAGTGACAAAACCTAATCTTGAAATACGCCAACCCAACATGTACCTTTGGAGACACCTGTAGTACTCCTTTATAATCACCTAGTTACGTTGTGACATTTGGTAGCACCCAAAGTGTCCCTCCGGCAAACGGGAGTTGCATAATCTCATAGTTACAGGAACTTTGTATAAGTCATGAAGAAAGCAATAGCAACATACTAAACGATCAAGTGCTAGTCTAACGGAATGGGTCAAGTCAATCACATCATTCTCCTAATGATGTGATCCCATTAATCAAATGACAACCCATGTCTATGGTTAGGAAACATAACCATCTTTGATTAATGAGCTAGTCAAGTAGAGGCATACTAGTGACACTATGTTTGTCTATGTATTCACACATGTATTATGTTTCCGGTTAATACAATTCTAGCATGAATAATAAACATTTATCATGAAATAAGGAAATAAATAATAACTTTATTATTGCCTCTAGGGCATATTTCCTTCAGTCTCCCACTTGCACTAGAGTCAATAATCTAGTTCACATCACCATGTGATTTAACACCAATATTCACACCTGTATGTGTTTAATACCCATAGTTCAAATCGTCATGTGATCAACGCCCAAAGGGTTTACTAGAGTCAATAATCTAGTTCACATGGCTATGTGATTAACACCCAAAGAGTACTAAGGTATGATCATGTTTTGCTCATGAGAGAAGTTTAGTCAACGGGTCTGTCACATTCAGAGCCGTATGTATTTTGCAAATATTCTATGTCCACAATGCTCTGCACGGAGCTACTCTAGCTAATTGCTCCCACTTTCAATATGTATCCAGATTGAGACTTAGAGTCATCTGGATTGGTGTAAAAGCTTGCATTGTTGTAACTTTTTACGACTGGCTCTTTTATCACCTCCATAATCGAGAAACATCTCCTTAGTCCTCACTAAGGATATTCTTGACTGCTGTTCTAGTGATCTACTTTTAGATCAAAATTGTATTCCTTTGCCAAACTCAGAGCAAGGTATACAATAGGTCTAGTACACAACATAGCATACTTTATAGAACCTATGACTGAGGCATAGGGAATGACTGTTCATTCTTTTCTATTTTCTGCCATGGTCGGGTTTTGAGTCTTACTCAACTTCACACCTTGCAACACAGGCAAGAACTCTTTCTTTGACTGTTCCATTTTGAACTACTTCAAAATCTTGTCAAGGTATGTACTCATTGAAAAATCTTATCAAGCGTCTTGATCTATCTCTATAGATCTTGATGCTCAATGTGTAAGCAGCTTCACCAAGGTCTTTCTTTGAAAAACTCCTTTCAAACACTCCTTTATGCTTTCCAGAAAAATTCTACATTATTTCTGATCAACAATATGTCATTCACATATACTTATCAGAATGTTGTAGTGCTCCCACTCACTTTCTTGTAAATACAGGCTTCACCGCAAGTCTGTATTAAAACTATATGCTTTGATCAACTTATCAAAGCGTATATTCCAACTCCGAGATGCTTGCACCAGTCCATTGATGGATCGCTGGAGCTTGCACATTTTGTTAGCACCTTTCGGATCGACAAAACCTTCTGGTTGCATCATATACAACTCTTCTTTAAAAAATCCATTAAGGAATGCAGTTTGGACATCCATTTGCCAGATTTCATAAAATATGGCAATTGCTAACATGATTCAGACAGACTTAAGCATAGATACGAGTGAAAAAACTCTCATCGTAGTCAACACCTTGAACTTGTCGAAAACCTTTTGCGACAATTCTAGCTTTGTAGATAGTAACACTATTAGCGTCCGTCTTCCTCTTGAAGATCCATTTATTTTCTATGGCTTGCCGATCATCGGGCAAGTCCACCAAAGTCCACACTTTGTTCTCATACATGGATCCCATCTCAGATTTCATGGCCTCAAGCCATTTTGCGGAATCTGGGCTCACCATCGCTTCTTCACAGTTCGTAGGTTCGTCATGGTATAGTAACATAACTTCCAGAACAGGATTACCGTACCACTCTGGTGTGGATCTTACTCTGGAAGACCTACGAGGTTCTGTAGTAACTTAATCTGAAGTTTCATGATCATCATCATTAACTTCCTCACTAATTGGTGTAGTAGTCACAGGAACAGATTTCTGTGATGAACTACTTTCAAATAAGGGAGCAGGTACAGTTACCTCATCAAGTTCTACTTTCCTCCCACTCACTTCTTTCGAGAGAAACTCCTTCTCTTGAAAGGATCCATTCTAAGCAACGAATGTTTTGCCTTTGGATTTGTGATAGAAGGAGTACCCAACAGTTTCCTTTGGGTATTCTATGAAGACGCACTTCTCCGATTTGGGTTCGAGCTTATCAGGTTGAAAACCTTTTTCATCTGAGCATCGCAAATCCAAACTTTAAGAAACGGCAGCTTAGGTTTACTTCTAAACCATAGTTCATACGATGTCGTCTCAATGGATTTAGATGGTGCCCTTTTAACGTGAATGGAGCTGTCTCTAATGCATAACCCCAAAACGATAATGGTAAATCAGTAAGAGACATCATAGATCGCACCATATCCAATAAAGTGCGGTTACAACGTTCGGACATACCATAACGTTGTGGTGTTCCAGGTGGCGTGAGCTGTGAAACTATTCCACATTGTTTTAATTGAAGACCAAACTCGTAACTCAAATATTCGTCTCCGCGATCAGATCGCAGAAACTTTATTTTCTTGTTATGATGATTTTTCACTTCACTCTGAAATTCTTTGAACCTTTCAACTATTTCAGACTTATGTTTCATCAAGTAGATATACCCATATCTGCTCAAATCATCTTGTGAAGGTCAGAAAATAACGATACTTGCCACGAGCATCAACACTCATTGGATCGCATACATCGGTATGTATTATTTCCAATAAGTCAGCAGCTTGTTACATTGTTCCGGAGAACGGAGTTTTAGTCATCTTGCCCAAAAGGCACGGTTCGCAAGCATCAAATGATTCATAACCAAGTGATTCCAAAAATCCATCTTTATGGAGTTTCTTCATGCTCTTTACACCGATATGACCCAAACAACAATGCCACAAATAAGTTGCACTATCATTATTAACTTTGCATCTTTTGGCATCAATATTATGAATATGTGTATCACTACGATCGAGATCCAACAAACTATTTTCATTGGGTGTATGACCATCAAGGTTTTATTCATTTAAACAGAACAACAATTATTCTCTGATTTTAAATGAATAACCATATTGCAATAAACATGATCAAATCATATTCATGCTCAACGCAAACGCCAAATAACATTTATTTAGGTTCAACACTAATCCCGAAAATATAGGGAGTGTGCGATGATGATCATATCAATCTTGGAACCACTTCCAACACTCATCATCACTTCCCCTTCAACCAGTCTCTGTTTATATAACTCCTGTTTCGAGTTACTAATCTTAGCAACTGAACAAGTATCAAATACTCAGGGGCTACTATAAACACTAGTAAGGCACACATCAATAACCTGTATATCAAATATACCCTTGTTCACTTCACCATCCTTCTTATCCACCAAATATTCAGGGCATTTCCACTTCCAGTGACCATTTCCTTTGCAGTGTAAGCACTCAGTTTCAGGCTTTGGTCCAGCTGTGAGCTTCTTCGCGGGAGTGACAACTTGCTTGTCATTCTACTTGAAGTTCCCTTTCTATCCCTTTGCCCTTTTCTTGAAACTAGTGGTCTTGTCAATCATCAACACTTGATGCTCTTTCTTGATTTCTACCTTCGTCGATTTCAACATCACGAAGAGCTCGGGAATCGTTTTCGTCATCCCTTGCATACTATAGTTCATCACAAAGTTCTACTAACTTAGTGATGGTGACTAGAGAACTCTGTCAATCACTATCTTATCTGGAAGATTAACTCCCACTTGATTCAAGCGATTGTAGTACCCAGACAATCTGAGCACATGCTCACTAGTTGAGCGATTCTCCTCCATCTTTTAGCAATAGAACTTGTTGGAGACTTCATATCTCTCAACTCGGGTATTTGCTTGAAATATTAACTTCAATTCCTGGAACATCTCATATGGTCCATGACGTTCAAAACGTCTTTGAAGTCCCGATTCTAAGCCGTTAAGCATGGTGCACTAAACTATCAAGTAGTCATCATATTGAGCTTACCAAACGTTCATAACGTCTGCATCTGCTCCTGCAATAGGTCTGTCACCTAGCAGTGCATCAAGGACATAATTCTTCTGTGCAGCAATGAGGATAAACCTCAGATCACGGATCCAATCCGCATCATTGCTACTAACATTTTTCAACACAATTTTCTCTAGGAACATATCAAAATAAACATATGAAAGCAACAACGCAAGCTATTGATCTACAACATAATTTGCAAAATACTACCAGGACTAAGTTCATGATAAATTTAAGTTCAATTAATCATATTACTTAAGAACTCCCACTTAGAAAGACGTCCCTCTAATCCTCTAAGTGATCACGTGATCCAAATCAACTAAACCATAACCGATCATCACGTGAAATGGAGTAGCTTTCAATGGTGAACATCATTATGTTGATCATATCTACTATATGATTCACGCTCGACCTTTCGGTCTCCGTGTTCCGAGGCCATATCTGCATATGCTAGGCTCGTCAAGTTTAACCTGAGTATTCCGCGTGTGCAAAACTGGCTTGCACCCGTTGTAGATGGACGTAGAGCTTATCACACCCGATCATCACGTGGTGTCTGGGCACGACGAACTTTGGCAACGGTGCATACTCAGGGAGAACACTTCTTGATAATTAGTGAGAGATCATCTTATAATGCTACCGTCAAACAAAACAGAATAAGATGTATAACAGATAAACATCATATGCAATCAAAATATGTGACATGATATGGCCATGATCATCTTGCGCCTTTGATCTCCATCTCCAAAGTACTGTCATGATCTCTATCGTCACCGGCACGACACCATGATCTTCATCATCTTGATCTATATCAATGTGTCGTCACATGGTCGTCTCGCCAACTATTGCTCTTTCAACTATTGCTATCGCATAGCGATAAAGTAAAACAATTATTTGGCACTTGCATCTTATGCAACAAAGAGACAACCATAGAGCTTCTGCCAGTTGCCGATAACTTCAACAAAACATGATCATCTCATACAACAACTTATATCTCATCACGTCTTGACCATATCACATCACAACATGCCCTGCAAAAACTAGTTAGACGTCCTCTACTTTGTTGTTGCAAGTTTTACGTGGCTGCTACGGCCTGAGCAAGAACTGTTCTTACCTACGCATCAAAACCACAACGATAGTTTGTCAAGTTGGTGCTGTTTTAACCTTCTCAAGGACCGGGCGTAGCCACACTCGGTTCAACTAAAGTTGGAGAAACTGACACCCGCTAGTCATCTGTGTGCAAAGCACGGCGGTAAAACCAGTCTCGCGTAAGCGTACGCGTAATGTAGGCCGGGCCGCTTCATCCAACAATACCGCCGAACCAAAGTTTGACATGCTGGTAAGCAGTATGACTTGTATTGCCCACAACTCACTTGTGTTCTACTCATACATATAACATCAACGCATAAAACCTAGGCTCGGATGCCACTGCTGGGGAATGTAGTAATTTCAAAAAAATTCCTATGCACACGCAAGATCATGGTGATGGCATAACAACGAGAGGGGAGAGTGTTGTCCACGTACCCTCGTAGACCGTAAGCGGAAGCGTTATCACAACGCAGTTGATGTAGTCGTATGTCTTCACGACTCGACCGATCCAAGCACCGAACGTACGGCACCTCCGTGTTCAGAACACGTTCAGCTCGATGACGTTCCCCGGGCTCCAATCTAGCAAAGCGTCGGAGATGAGTTCCGTCAGCACGACGGCGTGGTGACCATGATGATGTTCTACCGCCACAGGGCTTCGCCTAAACTCCGCGACGATATGACCGAGGTGGAATATGATGGAGGGGGGCACCGCACACGGTTAAGGAATGATCCGTAGATCAACTTGTGTGTCATGGGGTGCCCCCTTGCCCCCGTATATAAAGGAGCAAGGGGGGAGGAGGCCGGCCCTAGGAGGGGGCGCGCCAAGTGTGGAGTCCTACTAGGACTCCCTAGTCCCAGTAGGATTCCACCTCCCTTGTTGGAGTAGGAGAAGGGGAAAGAGGGGGAGAGGAAGAAGGAAAGGGGGGCTGCGCCCCTTGTCCAATTCGGACCAGAGGGGGGGCGCAGGCCTCCTTCCTTTTGGCCTTTCTCCTCTATTCCCGTATGGCCCAATAAGGCCCATATACTCCTCGGCGAATTCCCGTAACTCTCCGGTACTCCAAAAAATACCCGAATCACTCGGAACCTTTCCGTACTCCGAATATAGTCGTCCAATATATCGATATTTACGTCTCGACCATTTCGAGACTCCTCGTCATGTCCCCGATCTCATCCGGAACTCCGAACTCCTTCGGTACATCAAAACTCATAAACTCATAATATAACTGTCATCGAAACCTTAAGCGTGCGGACCCTACGGGTTCAAGAACTATGTAGACATGACCTAGATCTGTTTCCGGTCAATAACCAATAGTGGAACCTGGATGTTCATATTGGCTCCTACATATTCTACGAAGATCTTTATCGGTCAAACCGCATAACAACATACGTTGTTCCCTTTGTCATCGGTATGTTACTTGCCCGAGATTCGATCGTCCGTATCCAATACCTAGTTCAATCTCGTTACTGGCAAGTCTCTTTACTCGTTTCGTAATACATCATCCCACAACTAACTCATTAGTTGCAATGCTTGCAAGGCTTAAGTGATGTGTATTACCGAGAGGGCCCAGAGATACCTCTCCGACAATCGGAGTGACAAAACCTAATCTCGAAATACGCCAACCCAACATGTACCTTTGGAGACACCTGTAGTACTCCTTTATAATCACCCAGTTACGTTGTGACGTTTGGTAGCACCCAAAGTGTTCCTCCGACAAATGGGAGTTGCATAATCTCATAGTTATAGGAACTTTTTGTAAGTCATGAAGAAAGCAATAGCAACATACTAAACGATCAAGTGCTAGGCTAACGGAATGGGTCAAGTCAATCACATCATTCTCCTAATGATGTGATCCCGTTAATGAAATGACAAACCATGTCTATGGTTAGGAAACATAACCATCTTTGATTAATGAGCTAGTTAAGTAGAGGCATACTAGTGACATTATGTTTGTCTATGTATTCACACATGTATCATGTTTCCGGTTAATACAATTCTAGCATGAATAATAAACATTTATCATGATATAAGGAAATAAATAATAACTTTATTATTGCCTCTAGGGCATATTTCCTTCACGAATATCTCAAGGATCATCATATCTATCCCTGATATGTTATAGTTCATCACGAAGCTCTAGCAGCTTGGTGGCAATGACTTTGGAGAAACATCACTATCTCATCTGGAAGATCAACTCCCACTCGATTCAAGTGATTGTTGTACTAAGACAATCTGAGCACAAGCTCAACGATTGAGCTTTTCTCCCTTAGTTTGCAGGCTAAGAAAATCGTCGGAGGTCTTATACCTCTTGACATGGGCATGAGCCTAAAATCCCAATTTCAGTCCTCGAAACATCTCATATGTTCCGCGACGCTTCGAAAAACGTCTTTGGTGCCTCAACTCTAAACCGTTTAACTAAGCTATCACGTAGTTATCAAAACGTGTATGTCAGATGTTCGCAACATCCACAGACTACGTACGAGGTCCAGCACACCAAGCGGTGCATTAAGGACATAAGCCTTCTACGAAGCAACGAGGACAATCCTCAGTTCACGGAACCAGTCCGCATAATTGCTACTATCAACTTTCAACTATATTTTCTCTAGGAACATATCTAAATAGTGGAACTAAAGCGCGAGCTTACGACATAATTTGCAAAGATCTTTTGACTATGTTCAGGATAATTAAGTTCATCTTATGAACTCCCACTCAGATAGACATCCCTCTAGTCATCTAAGTGATTACATGATCCGACTCAACTAGGCTGTGTCCGATCATCACATGAGACGGACTAGTCATCATCGGTGAACATCTTCATGTTGATCGTATCCTCCATATGACTCATGCTCGACCTTTCGGTCTCTTGTGTTCCGAGGCCATGTCTGTACATGCTAGGCTCGTCAAGTCAACCTAAGTGTTTCATGTGTGTAAATCTGGCTTACACCCATTGTATGTGAACATAAGAATCTATCACATCCTATCATCACGTGGTACTTCGGAACGACGAACTTACGCAATGGTGCACAGTTAGGGGGAACACTTTCTTGAAACTTTAATGAGGGATCATCTTATTTACTACCGTCGTTCTAAGCAAATAAGATGTATAAACATGATAAACATCACATGCAATCAAAAAGTGACATGATATGGCCAATATCATTTTGCTCCTTTTGATCTCCATCTTCGGGGCTCCATGATCATCATCGTCACCGGCATGACACCATGATCTCCATCATCATGATCTCCATCATCCTGTCTTCATGAAGTTGTCTCACCAACTATTACTTCTACTACTATGGCTACCGGTTAGCAATAAAGCAAAGTAATTACATGGCGTTGTTTAATGACATGCAGGTCATACAATAAATTAAGACAACTCCTATGGCTCCTGCTGGTTGTCATACTCATCGACATGCAAGTCGCGATTCCTATTACAAGAACATGATCAATCTCATACATCACATATCATTCATCACATTCTTCTTGGCCATATCACATCACGTAGCATACCCTGCAAAAACAAGTTAGACGTCCTCTAATTGTTGTTTGCATGTTTTACGTGGCTGCTATGGGTTTCTAGCAAGAACGTTTCTTACCTATGCAAAACCACAACGTGATATGCCAATTGCTATTTACCCTTCATAAGGACCCTTTTCATCGAATCCGTTCCGACTAAAGTGGGAGAGACTGGCACCAGCTAGCCACCTTATGCACCAAGTGCATGTCAGTCGGTGGAACCTGTCTCACGTAAGTGTATGTGTAACGTCGGTCTGGGCCGCTTCATCCCACAATACCGTCGAAACAAGATTGGACTAGTAACGGTAAGCATATTGAACAAAATCAACGCTCACAACTACTTTGTGTTCTACTCGTGCAAAGAATCTACGCAATAGACCTAGCTCTGATACCACTGTTGGGGAATGTAGCAGAAATTCAAAATTTTCTACGCATCACCAAGATCAATCTATGGAGTAATCTAGCAACGAGGGGAAGGAGATTGCATCTACATACCCTTGTAGATCGCTAAGAGGAAGCGTTCGAGAGAACGGGGTTGAAGGAGTCGTACTCGTCATGATCCAAATCACCGGAGATCCTAGTGCCGAACGGACGACACCTCCGCGTTCAACACACGTACAGCCCGGTAACGTCTCCCATGCCTTGATCCAGCAAGGAGAGAGGGAGAGGTTGAGGAAGACTCCGTCTAGCAGCAGCACAACGGCGTGGTGCTGATGGAGGAGCGTGGCAATCCTGCAGGGCTTCGCCAAGCACCGCGGGAGAGGAGAAGGGAGAGAGGTAGGGCTGCGCCAGGGAGAGGTCAAACTCATATGTTGGCATCCCCAAAACCCTCAAGTATATATAGGGGGAGAGGGAGGGCTGCGCCCCCACCTAGGGTTCCACCTCTAGGGGCGGCGGCCAGCCCAAACCCATCTAGGGTGCGGCCAAGGGGGGGAGAGGGGAAACTTGCCCCCCAAGTTAGGTGGGTGCGCCCCCTCCCCAAACCCTAGGCGCCTTGGGCCCTTGTGGGGGGCGCACCAGCCCACCTGGGGCTGGTCCCCTCCCACACTTGGCCCATGCAGCCCTCCGGGGATGGTGTCCCCACTTGGTGGACCCCCGGGACCCTCCCGGTGGTCCCAGTATGTTACCGATAAAACCCGAAACTTTTCCGGTGAGCAAAACAGGACTTCCCATATATAAATCTTTACCTCCGGACCATTCTGGAACTCCTCGTGACGTCCAGGATCTCATCTAGGACTCCGAACAACATTCGGTAACCACATACAAACTTCCTTTATAAACCTAGCGTCATCGACCCTTAAGTGTGTAGACCCTACGGGTTCGGGAACCATGCAGACATGACCGAGACATTCTCCGGTCAATAACCAACAGCGGGATCTGGATACCCATCTTGGCTTGAAGGAAATATGCCCTAGAGGCAATAATAAAGTTATTATTTATTTCCTTGTATCATGATAAATGTTTATTATTCATGCTAGAATTGTATTAACCGGAAACATAATACATGTGTGAATACATAGACAAACATAGTGTCACTAGTATGCCTCTACTTGACTAGCTCGGTGAATCAAAGATGGTTAAGTTGTTGGGGAACATTGCAGAAAATAAAAAAATTTCTACGGTTTCACCAAGATCCATCTATGAGTTCATCTAAGCAACGAGTGAAAGGAGAGATGCATCTACATACCACTTTGTAGATCGCGAGCGGAAGCGTTCAAAAGAACGGGGTTGAGGTAGTCGTTCTCGTCGTGATCCTATCACCGGAGATCCTAGCGCCGAACGGACGGCACCTCCGCGTTGAACACATGTACGGTCAGCGTAACATCTCCTCCGTCTTGATCCAGCAAGGGGAAAGGAGAGGTTGATGATGATCCAGCAGCACGACGGCGTGGTGGTGGATGCAGCAGAACTCCGGCAGGGCTTCGCCAAGCAACTTTGCGAGGAGGAAGAGGTGTAGCAGGGGGAGGGAGGCGCCAAGACTCAGGGTGCGGCTGCCCTCCCTCCCCCTCCTTTATATAGGCCCCCAGGGGGGGCGGCGGCCCTGGAGATGCAATCTCCCAAGGGGGGCGGCGGCCAGGGGGTTGGAGTGCCCCCCAAGGCATGTGGTGCGCCCCCCCTCCCTAGGGTTTCCAACCCTAGGCGCAGGGGGGGCCCAAGGGGGGGGGGGCGCACCAGCCCACTAGGGGCTGGTTCCCCTCCCACTTCAGCCCACGGGGCCCTCCGGGATAGGTGGCCCCACCCGATGTACCCCCGGGACCCTTCCGGTGGTCCCGGTACAATACCGGGTGACCCCGAAACTTTCCCGATGGCCGAAACAACACTTCCTATATATAATTCTTTACCTCTGGACCATTCCGGAACTCCTCGTCACGTCCGGGATCTCATCTGGGACTCCGAACAACATTCGGTTTTCTGCATACTCATATTCATACAACCCTAGCGTCACCGGACCTTAAGTGTGTAGACCCTACGGGTTCGGGAGACATGCAGACATGACCGAGACGGCTCTCTGGTCAATAACCAACAGCGGGATATGGATACCCATGTTGGCTCCCACATACTCCTCAATGATCTCATCGAATGAACCACGATGTCGAGGATTCAAGCAACCCCGTATACTATTCCCTTTGTCAGACGGTATGTTACTTGCCCGAGACTCGATCATCGGTATCCCAATACATCGTTCAGTCTCGCTACCGGCAAGTCACTTTACTCGTACCGTAATGCATGATCCCGTGACCAGACACTTGGTCACTTTGAGCTCATTATGATGATGCACTACCGAGTGGGCCCAGTGATACCTCTCCATAATACGGAGTGACAAATCCCAGTCTCGATCCGTGTCAACCCAACAGACACTTTCGGAGATACCTGTAGTGCACCTTTATAGTCACCCAGTTACGTTGTGACGTTTGGTACACCCAAAGTACTCCTATGGTATCCGGGAGTTACACGATCTCATGGTCTAAGGAAAAGATACTTGACATTGGAAAAGCTCTAGCAAAACAAA
The DNA here is from genome assembly GCF_018294505.1 of Triticum aestivum. Lineage (NCBI taxonomy): Eukaryota > Viridiplantae > Streptophyta > Magnoliopsida > Poales > Poaceae > Triticum > Triticum aestivum. The sequence goes on along the minus strand of NC_057795.1, from coordinate 610,337,633 downwards.
CTACACGATCTTGTGCTATGCTTAGGATTGGGTCTTGTCCATCACATCATTCTCCTAATGATGTGATCCTGTTATCAATGACATCTAATGTCAATAGTCAGGAAACCATAACTATCTGTTGATCAATGAGCTAGTCAACTAGAGGCTTACTAGGGACATATTATGGTCTATGTATTCACACGTGTATTACGATTTCCGGATAATACAATTATAGCATGAATAAAGACAATTATCATGAACAAGGAAATATAATAATAATCCTTTTATTATTGCCTCTAGGGCATATTTACAACAGTCTCCCACTTGCACTAGAGTCAATAATCTAGTTACATTGTGATGAATCGAACACCCATAGAGTTCTGGTGTTGATCATGTTTTGCTCGCGAGAGAGGTTTAGTCAACGGATCTGCGACATTCAGATCTGTATGTACTTTGCAAATATCTATGTCTCCACCTTGAACATTTTCACGGATGGAGTTGAAACGACGCTTGATGTGCCTGGTCTTCTTGTGAAACCTGGGCTCCTTGGCAAGGGCAATAGCTCCAGTGTTGTCATAGAAGAGTTTGATCGGCCCCGACGCATTGGGTATAACTCCTAGGTCGGTGATGAACTCCTTAACCCATATCGCTTCATGCGCTGCCTCTGAGGCTGCCATGTACTCCGCTTCACATGTAGATCCCGCCACGACGCTCTGCTTGCAGCTGCACCAGCTTACTGCTCCACCATTCAACATATACACGTATCCGGTTTGTGACTTAGAGTCATCCAGATCTGTGTCGAAGCTAGCATCGACGTAACCCTTTACGGCGAGCTCTTCGTCACCTCCATAAACAAGAAACATGTCCTTTGTCCTTTTCAGGTACTTTAGGATATTCTTGACCGCTGTCCAGTGTTCCTTGCCGCGATTACTTTGGTACCTTCCTACCAAACTTACGGCAAGGTTTACATCGGGTCTGGTACACAGCATCGCATACATAATAGATCCTATGGCTGAAGCATAGGGGATGACACTCATCTCTTCTTTATCTTTTGCCGTGGTCGGGCATTGAGCCGAGCTCAATCTCACACCTTGCAATACAGGCAAGAACCCCTTCTTGGACTGATCCATTTTGAAATTCTTCAAAATCTTACCAAGGTATGTGCTTTGTGAAAGACCTATGAGGCATCTCGATCTATCCCTATAGATCTTGATGCCTAATATGTAAGCAGCTTCTCCAAGGTCCTTCATTGAAAAACACTTATTCAAGTAGGCCTTAATGCTGTCCAAAAGTTCTATATCATTTCCCATCAAAAGTATGTCATCTACATATAATATGAGAAATGCTACAGAGCTCCCACTCACTTTCTTGTAAATGCAGGCTTCTCCATAAGTCTGCATAAACCCAAACGCTTTGATCATCTCATCAAAGCGAATGTTCCAACTCCGAGATGCTTGCACCAGCCCATAAATGGATCGCTAGAGCTTGCATACTTTGTTAGCATTCTTAGGATCGACAAAACCCTTTGGCTGCATCATATACAGTTCTTCCTTAAGATGCCCGTTAAGGAATGCCGTTTTGAAGTCCATCTGCCATATCTCATAATCATAGTATGCAACAATTGCTAACATGATTCAGACGGACTTCAGCTTCGCTACGAGAGAGAATGTCTCATCGTAGTCAACCCCTTGAACTTGTCGATAACCCTTAGCGACAAGTCGAGCTTTATATATGGTAATATTACCATCTGCGTCCGTCTTCTTCTTAAAGATCCATTTGTTTTCTATCGCTCTCCGATCATCGGGCAAGTCTGTCAAAGTCCATACTTTGTTTTCATACATGGATTCTATCTCGGATTGCATGGCTTCAAGCCATTTGTTGGAATCTGGGCCCGCCATCGCTTCTTCATAGTTCGAAGGTTCACCGTTGTCTAACAACATGATTTCCAGGACAGGGTTGCCATACCACTCTGGTGTGGAACGTGTCCTTGTGGACCTATGAGGTTTAGTAGCAACTTGATCCGAAGTACCTTGATCATCATCATTAATTTCCTCTCCAGTTGGTGTAGGCACCACAGGAACATTTTCCTGAGCTGTGCTACTTTCCGGTTCAAGAGGTAGTACTTCATCGAGTTCTACTTTCCTTCCACTTATTTCTTTCGAGAGAAACTCTTTTTCCAGAAAGGATCCGTTCTTGGCAACAAAGGTCTTGCCCTCGGATCTTAAGTAGAAGGTATACCCAATGGTTTCCTTAGGGTATCCTATGAAGACGCATTTTTCCGACTTGGGTTCGAGCTTTTCAGGTTGAAGTTTCTTGACATAAGCATCGCATCCCCAAACTTTTAGAAACGACAGTTTAGGTTTCTTCCCAAACCATAATTCATACAGTGTCGTCTCAACGGATTTAGACGGTGCCCTATTTAAAGTGAATGTAGCTCTCTCTAGAGCGTATCCCCAAAATGAGATCGGTAAAGCGGTAAGAGACATCATAGATCGCACCATATCTAATAGAGTGCGATTATGACGTTCGGACACACCGTTATGCTGAGGTGTTCCAGGCGGCGTGAGTTGTGAAACGATTCCACATTTCCTTAAGTGTGTACCAAATTCGTGACTTAAGTATTCTCCTCCACGATCTGATCGCAGGAACTTTATCTTTCGGTCACGTTGATTCTGTACCTCATTCTGAAATTCCTTGAACTTTTCAAAGGTTTCAGAGTTGTGTTTCATTAAGTAGACATACCCATATCTACTCAAGTCATCAGTGAGAGTGAGAACATAACGATATCCTCCGCGAGCGCAACGCTCATTGGACCGCACACATCGGTATGTATGATTTCCAACAAGTTGGTTGCTCGCTCCATTGTTCCGGAGAATGGAGTCTTGGTCATTTTTCCCATGAGGCATGGTTCGCATGTGTCAAATGATTCATAATCTAGAGACTCTAAAAGTCCATCGGTATGGAGCTTCTTCATGCGCTTGACACCAATGTGACCAAGGCGGCAGTGCCACAAGTATGTGGGACTATCGTTATCAACTTTACATCTTTTGGTATTCACACTACGAATATGTGTAACATTACGTTCGAGATTCATTAAGAATAAACCATTGACCATCGGGGCATGACCATAAAACATATCTCTCATATAAATAGAACAACCATTATTCTCAAATTTAAATGAGTAGCCATCTCTTATCAAACGAGATCCAGATACAATGTTCATGCTCAAACTTGGCACTAAATAACAACTATTGAGGTCTAAAACTAACCCCGTAGGTAAATGTAGAGGTAGCGTGCCGACGACGATCACCTCGACCTTGGAACCATTCCCGACGCGCATCATCACCTCGTCCTTCGCCAGTCTCCGCTTATTCCGCAGCTCCTGCTGTGAGTTACAAATATGAGCAACGGCACCGGTATCAAATACCCAGGAGTTACTACGAGTACTGGTAAGGTACACATCAATTACATGTATATCAAATATACCTTTAGTGTTGCCGGCCTTCTTGTCCGCTAAGTATTTGGGGCAGTTCCGCTTCCAGTGACCCTTCCCCTTGCAATAAAAGCACTCGGTCTCAGGCTTGGGTCCATTCTTTGACTTCTTCCTGGCAACTGGCTTACCGGGCGCGGCACCATCTTTGTCGTCCTTCTTGAAGTTCTTCTTACCCTTGCCCTTCTTAAACTTAGTGGTCTTATTGACCATCAACACTTGATGTTCCTTTTTGATTTCAACCTCTGCTGACTTCAACATTGAAAATACTTCAGGAATGGTCTTCACCACCCCCTGCATATTGTAGTTCAACACAAAGCTCTTGTAGCTCGGTGGGAGCGACTGAAGGATTCTGTCAATGACCGCCTCGTCCGGGAGGTTGATCTCCAGCTGGGACGGGCGGTTGTGCAATCCAGACATTTTGAGTATGTGCTCACTGAAAGAACTGTTTTCATCCATCTTACAACTATAGAACTTGTCGGAGACTTCATATCTCTCGACCCGGGCATGAGCTTGAAAAACCATTTTCAGCTCCTCGAACATCTCATATGCTCCGTGTTTCTCAAAACGCTTTTGGAGCCCCAGTTCTAAGCTGTAAAGCATGCCGCACTGAACGAGGGAGTAATCATCAGCACATGACTGCCAAGCGTTCATAACGTCTTGGTTCTCTGGGATGGGTGCTTCACCTAGCGGTTCATCTAGGACATATGCTTTCTTGGCTGCTATGAGGATGATCCTAAGGTTCCGGACCCAGTCCGAATAGTTGCTGCCATGATCTTTCAGCTTGGGTTTCTCTAGGAACGCGTTGAAGTTCATGTTGACATGAGCGTTGGCCATTTGATCTACAAGACATATTTTGCAAAAGTTTTAGACTAAGTTCATGATAATTAAGTTCATCTAATCAAATTATTTAATGAACTCCCACTTAGATTAGACATCCCTCTAGTCATCTAAGTGTTACACGATCCGAGTCGACTAGGCCGTGTCCGATCATCACGTGAGACGGACTAGTCATCATCGATGAACATCTCCATGTTGATCGTATCTTCCATACGACTCATGTTCGACCTTTCGGTCTCTTGTGTTCCGAGGCCATGTTTGTACATGCTAGGCTCGTCAAATTAACCCTAAGTGTTCTGCATGTGTAAATCTGTCTTACACCCGTTGTATGTGAACATAAGGATCTATCACACCCGATCATCACGTGGTGCTTCGAAACGATGAACTTTAGCAACGGTGCACAGTTAGGGGGAACACTTTCTTGAAATTTATATAAGGGATCATCTTATTTACTACCGCCGTTCTAAGTAAACAATATGCATAAAACATAATAAACATCACATGCAATTATATAAAGTAGTGACATGATATGGCCAATATCATATAGCTCCTTCGATCTCCATCTTCGGGGCTCCATGATCATCTTTGTCACCGGCATGACACCATGATCTCCATCATTGTGCCTTCATGAAGTTGTCACGCCAACGACTACTTCTACTTCTATGGCTAACGCGTTTAGCAATAAAGTAAAGTAATTTACATGGCGTTCTTCAATGACACGCAGGTCATACAAAAATAAAGACAACTCCTATGGCTCCTGCCGGTTGTCATACTCATCGACATGCAAGTCATGATTCCTATTACAAGAACATGATCTCATACATCACAATATATCATTCATCATTTATCACAACTTCTGGCCATATCACATCACAAGACAATTGATGCAAAAACAAGTTAGACGTCCTCTAATTGTTGTTGCATCTTTTACGTGGCTGCAATTGGGTTCTAGCAAGAATGTTTTCTTACCAACGAATAACCACAACGTGATTTTGTCAACTTCTATTTACCCTTCATAAGGACCCTTTTCGTCGAATCCACTCCAACTAAAGTAGGAGAGACAGACACCCGCTAGCCACCTTATGCAACTAGTGCATGTCAGTCGGTGGAACCTGTCTCACGTAAGCGTACGTGTAAGGTCGGTCCGGGCCGCTTCATCCCACAATACCGCTGAAGCAAGAAAAGACTAGTAGCGGCAAGCAAGTTGACAAGATCTACGCCCACAACAAAATTGTGTTCTACTCGTGCAATAGAGAACTACGCATAGACCAAGCTCATGATGCCACTGTTAGGGAATGTTGCAGAAAATAAAAAATTTCCTACGGTTTCACCAAGATCCATCTATGAGTTCATCTAAGTAACGAGTGAAAGGAGAGATGCATCTACATACCACTTTGTAGATCGCGAGCGGAAGCGTTCAAAAGAACGGGGTTGAGGTAGTCGTTCTCTTCGTGATCCTATCACCCGAGATCCTAGCGCCGAACAGACGGCACCTTCGCGTTCAACACACGTACGGTCAGCGTGACGTCTCCTCCGTCTTGATCCAGCAAGGGGAAAGGAGAGGTTGATGATGATCCAGCAGCACAACGGCGTGGTGGTGGATGCAGTAGAACTCCGGCAGGGCTTCGCCAAGCAACTGTGGGAGGAGAAAGAGGTGTAGCAGGGGGAGGGAGGCGCCAAGACTCAGGGTGCGGCTGCCCTCCCTCCCCCCTCCTTTATATAGGCCCCTAGGGGGGCGCCGGCCCTGGAGATGCAATCTCCCAAGGGGGGCGACGGCCAGGGGGTGGAGTGCCCCCCAAGGCAAGTGGTGCGCCCCTCCTCCCTAGGGTTTCCAACCCTAGGCGCAGGGGGGGGCAATGGGGGTGCACCAGCCCACTAGGGGCTGGTTCCCCTCCCACTTCAGCCCACGGGGCCCTCCGGGATAGGTGGCCCCACCCGGTGGACCCCCGGGACCCTTCCGGTGGTCCCGGTACAATACCGGGTGACCCCGAAACTTTCTCGATGGCCGAAACAGCACTTCCTATATATAATTCTTTACCTCCGGACCATTCTGGAACTCCTCGTGACATCCGGGATCTCATCCGGGACTCCTAACAACATTCGGTTTGCTGCATACTCATATTCATACAACCCTAGCGTCACCGAACCTTAAGTGTGTAGACCCTACGGGTTCGGGAGACATGCAGACATGACCGAGACGGCTCTCCGGTCAATAACCAATAGCGGGATCTGGATACCCATGTTGGCTCCCACATACTCCTCGATGATCTCATCGGATGAACCACGATGTCGAGGATTCAAGCAACCCCGTATACAATTCCCTTTGTCAAGCGGTATGTTACTTGCCCGAGACTCGATCGTCGGTATCCCAATACCTCGTTCAGTCTCGTTACCGGCAAGTCACTTTACTCGTACCGTAATGCATGATCCCGTGACCAGACACTTGGTCACTTTGAGTTCATTATGATGATGCACTACCGAGTGGGCCCAGTGATACCTCTCCGTAATACGGAGTGACAAATCCCAGTCTCGATCCGTGTCAACCCAACAGACACTTTCGGAGATACCTGTAGTGCACCTTTATAGTCACCCAGTTACGCTGTGACGTTTGGTACACCTAAAGTACTCCTACGGTATCCGGGAGTTACACGATCTCATGGTCTAAGGAAAAGATACCTGACATTGGAAAAGCTGTAGCAAAACGAATTACACGATCTTGTGCTATGCTTAGGATTGGGTCTTGTCCATCACATCATTCTCCTAATGATGTGATCCCGTTATCAATGACATCTAATGTCAATAGTCAGGAAACCATGACTATCTGTTCACCAACGAGCTAGTCAACTAGAGGCTTACTAGGGACATATTATGGTCTATGTATTCACACATGTATTACGATTTCTGGATAATACAATTATAGCATTAATAAAGACAATTATCATGAACAAGGAAATATAATAATAATCCTTTTATTATTGCCTCTAGGGCATATTTCCAACATAAGTTTCCTAGCCATGGACAAAAGAGTTGTCATTTGATTAACGGGATCACATCATTAGGAGAATGATGTGATTGACTTGACCCATTCTGTTAGCTTAGCACTTGATCGTTTAGTTTGTTGCTATTGCTTTCTTCATGACTTATACATGTTCCTATGACTATGAGATTATGCAACTCCCGTTTACCGGAGGAACACTTTGTGTGCTACCAAACGTCACAACGTAACTGGGTGATTATAAAGGAGATCTACAGGTGTCTCCGAAGGTACATGTTGGGTTCGCGTATTTAGAGATTAGGATTTGTCACTCCGATTGTTGGAGAGGTATCTCTGGGCCCTCTCGCTAATGCACATCACTATAAGCCTTGCAAGCAATGTAGCTAATGAGTTAGTTACGGAATGATGCATTACGTAACGAGTAAAGAGACTTGCCGGTAACGAGATTGAACTAGGTATTGGATACCGACGATCGAATCTCGGGCAAGTAACATACCAATGACAAAGGGAAAAACGTATGTTGTTATGCAGTTTGACAGATAAAGATCTTCATAGAATATGTGGGAGCCAATATGAGCTTCCAGGTTCCGCTATTGGTTATTGACCGGAAACGTGTTTCGGTCATGTCTACATTGTTCTCGAACCCGCAGGGTCCGCACGCTTAAGGTTTCGATGACAGTTATATTATGAGTTTATGAGTTTTGATGTACCGAAGGAGTTCGGAGGCCCGGATGATATTAGAGACATGACGAGGAGTCTTGAAATGGTCGAGATGTAAAGATCGATATATTGGACGACTATATTCGGACTTCAGAAAGGTTCCGAGTGATTCGGGTATTTCGGAGTATCGGAGAGTTACGGGAATTCGCCGGGGAGTATATGGGCCTTATTGGGCCATACAAGAATAGAGGTGAGAGGCCGAAAGGAAGGAGGTGCGCAGCCCCCCTCTGGTCCGAATTGGACATGGGGTGCAGCCCCCTTTTCCTTCCTCCTCTCCCCCTCTTTCCTTCTCTCCTACTCCAAAAAGGAAGGGGGGGAGTCCTACTCCCAGTGGGAGGAGGACTCCTCCTGGCGCACCCCTAGGGGGCCGGCCGCACCTCCCCCCTCCCTCCTTTATATACGGGGACAGGGGGGCACCCCAAGACACACAAGTTGATCTTCGTGATTGTTCCTTAGCCGTGTGCGGTGCCCGCCTCCACCATATTCCACCTCGGTCATATCGTAGCGGTGCTTAGGCGAAGCCCTGCGTCGGTAGAACATCATCATCGTCACCACACCGTCGTGCTGATAGAACTCCTCCCCGACACCCTGCTGGATCGGAGTCCGGGGATCGTCATCGAGCTGAACGTGTGCTGAACTCGGAGGTGCCGTACGTTCGGTACTTGGATCGGTCGGTTCGTGAAGACGTACGACTACATCAACCGCGTTGTCATAACGCTTCCGCTTTCGGTCTACGAGGGTACGTGGACAACACTCTCCCCTCTCGTTGCTATGCATGACCATGATCTTGCGTGTGTGTAGGAAATTTTTGAAATTACTACGTTCCCCAACAGTGGCATCCGAGCCCAGGTTTTATGCGTAGATGTCATATGCCAAACCTACTTGGAGTAGGTTTGCCCCCCCAAGGGCGCGCCTCCCCTCTTGGCCGGCCCCCTCCTCCTCTCCCCCTTTATATACGGAGGAGGGGGGCACCCCATAGACACACAAGTTGATCTACGGATCGTTCCTTAGTCGTGTGCGGTGCCCCCCTCCACCATATTCCACCTCGGTCATATCGTCGCGGAGTTTACGCGAAGCCCTGCGCCGGTAGAACATCATCATCGTCACCACGCCGTCGTGCTGACGGAACTCATCCCCGACGCTTTGTTGGATTGGAGCCCGGGGAACATCATCGAGCTGAACGTGTGCTGAACACGGAGGTGCCGTACGCTTGGTGCTTGGATCGGTCGAATCGTGAAGACGTACGACTACATCAACCGCGTTGTCATAACGCTTCCGCTATCGGTCTACGAGGGTACGTGGACAACATTCTCCCCTCTCGTTGCTATGCATCACCATGATCTTGCGTGTGCGTAGGAAATTTTTGAAATTACTACGTTCCCCAACAGTGGCATTCGAGCCCAGGTTTTATGCGTAGATGTCATATGCACGAGTAGAACACAAATGAGTTGTGGGCGATATAAGTCATACTGCTTACCAGCATGTCATACTTTGGTTTGGCGGTATTGTTGGATGAAGTGGCCTGGACCGACATTACGTGTACGCTTACGCGAGACTGGTTCTACCGACGTGCTTTGCACACAGGTGGCTGGCGGGTGTCAGTTTCTCCAACTTTAGTTGAACCGAGTGTGGCTATGCCCGGTCCTTGCGAAGGTTAAAACAACACTAACTTGACAAACTATGTTTGTGGTTTTTATGCGTAGGTAAGATCGGTTCTTGCTCAGCCCGTAGCAGCCATGTAAAATTTGCAACAACAAAGTAGAGGACGTCTAACTTGTTTTTGCAGGGCATGTTGTGATGTGATATGGTCAAGATGTGATGAGATATAAGTTGTTGTATGAGATGATCATGTTTTGTTGAAGTTATCGGCAACTGGTAGAAGCCCTATGGTTTTCTCTTTGTTGCATAAGATGCAAGTGCCAAATAATTGCTTTACTTTATCGCTATGCAATAGCAATAGTTGCAAGAGCAATAGTTGGCGAGACGACCATGTGATGACACATTGATATAGATCATGATGATGAAGATCATGGTGTCGTGCCGGTAACGATAGAGATCATGACAGTACTTTGGAGATGGAGATCAAAGGCGCAAGATGATCATGGCCATATCATGTCACATATTTTGATTGCATATGATGTTTATCTGTTATACATCTTATTCTGTTTTGTTTGACGGTAGCATTATAAGATGATCTCTCACTAATTATCAAGAAGTGTTCTCCCTGAGTATGCACTGTTTCGAAAGTTCTTCGTGCTGAGACACCACGTGATGATCGGGTGTGATAGGCTCTACGTTCAAATACAACGGGTGCAAAACAGTTGCGCACGCGGAATACTCAGGTTAAACTTGACGAGCCTAGCATATAACAGATATGGCCTAGGAACACGGAGACCGAAAGGTCGAGCGTGAATCATATAGTAGATATGATCAACATATTGATGTTCACCGTTGAAACTACTCCATCTCACGTGATGATCGGACATGGTGTAGTTGATATGGATCACGTAATCACTTAGAGGATTAGAGAGATGTCTTTCTAAGTGGGAGTTCTTTAGTAATATGATTAATTGAACTTAAATTTATCATGAAGTTAGTCCTGGTAGTATTTTGCAAATTATGTTGTAGATCAATAGCTTGCATTGTTGCTTTCATATGTTTATTTTTATATGTTCCTAGAGAAAATTGTGTTGAAAGATGTTAGTAGCAATGATGTGGATTGGATCCGTGATCTGAGGTTTATCCTCATTGCTGCATAGAAGAATTATGTCCTTGATGCACCGCTAGGTGACAGACCTATTGCAGGAGCAGATGTAGACGTTATGAACGTTTGGCTAGCTCAATATGATGACTACTTGATAGTTTTGTGCACCATGCTTTATGGCTTAGAATGGGGACTTCAAAGACGTTTTGAACGTCATGGACCATATGAGATGTTCCAGGAGTTGAAGTTAATATTTCAAGCAAATACCCGAGTTGAGAGATATGAAGTCTCCAACAAGTTCTATAGCCAAAAGATGGAGGAGAATCGCTCAACTAGTGAGCATGTGCTCAGATTGTCTGGGTACTACAACCGCTTGAATCAAGTGGGAGTTAATCATCCAGATAAGATAGTGATTAACAGAATTCTCTAGTCACCACCACCAAGTTAGTAGAACTTCGTGATGAACTATAATATGCAAGGGATGATAAAAACAATTCCCAAGCTCTTCGCGATGCAAAAATCGGCGAAGGTAGAAATCAAAGAAAAACATCAAAGTGTTGATGGTGGACAAGATCACTAGTTTCAAGAAAAAGGGCAAAGGGAAGAAGGGGAACTTCAAGAAGAACAGCAAGCAAGTTGCTGCTCAAGTGAAGAAGCCCAAGTCTGGACGTAAGCCTAAGACTAAGTGATTCTACTGCAAAGGGACTGGTCACTGGAAGTGGAACTACCCCAAGTATTTGGCGGATAAGAAGGATGGCAAAGTGAACATAGGTATATTTGATATACATGTTATTGATGTGTACTTTACTAGTGTTTATAACAACCCCTTGGTATTTGATACTGGTTCAGTTGCTAAGAGTAGTAACTCGAAACGGGAGTTGCAGAATAAACAGAAACTAGTTGAGCACGAGGTGACGATGTGTGTTGGAAGTAGTTCCAAGATTGATATGATCATCATCGCACACTCCCTATACTTTCGGGATTAGTGTTGAACCTTAATAAGTGTTATTTGGTGTTTTTGTTGAGCATGAATATGATTTGATCATGTTTATTGCAATACGGTTATTCATTTAAATTCAGAGAATAATTGTTGTTCTGTTTACATGAATAAAACCTTCAAATGGTCATACACCCAATGAAAATAGTTTATTGGATCTCGATCGTAGTGATACACATATTCATAATATTGATGCCAAAAGATGCAAAGTTAATAATGATAGTGCAACTTATTTGTGGCACTGCTATTTAGGTCATATCGGTGTAAAGTGCATGAAGAAACTCCATACTGATGGACTTTTGGAATCACTTGATTATGAATCACTTGGTACTTGCGAACCGTGCCTCATGGGCAAGATGACTAAAACTCCCTTCCCTGGAACAATGGAACGAGCTACTGACTTATTGGAAATAATACATACCGACGTATGCAATCCAATGAGTGTTGATGCTCGTGGCGGGTATCGTTATTTTGTGACCTTCACAAGATGAATTGAGCAGATATGAGTATATCTACTTAATGAAGCACAAGTCTGAAACATTTGAAAAGTTCAAAGAATTTCAGAGTGAAGTGGAGAATCATCGTAACAAGAAAATAAAGTTTCTACAATTTGATCACGGAGACAAATATTTGTTTGGTTTTCAATTAAAACAATGTGGAATAGTTTCACAAACTCATGCCACCTGGAACACCACAATGTAATGGTGTGTCCGAACGTCGTAATCGTACTTTACTAGATATGGTGCGATCTATGATGTCTCTTATCGGTTTACCACTATCGTTTTGGGGTTATGCATTAGAGATAGTTGCATTCACGTTTAATAGGGCACCATCTAAATCCGTTGAGACGACACCGTATGAACTATGGTTTAGCAGTAAACCTAAGCTGTCATTTCTTAAAGTTTGGAGTTGCGATGTTTATATGAAAAAGGTTTTCAACCTGATAAGCTTGAACCCAAATCGGAGAAGTGAGTCTTCATAGAATACCCAAAGGAAACTGTTGGGTACACCTTCTATCACAGATCCAAAGGCAAAACATTCGTTGCTAAGAATGGATCCTTTCTAGAGAAGGAGTTTCTCTCGAAAGAAGTGAGTGGGAGGAAACTAGAACTTGATGGGGTAATTGTACCTTCTCCCTTATTGGAAAGTAGTTCATCACAGAAATCAGTTCCAGTGATTCCTACACCAATTAGTGAGGAAGTTAATGATGATGATCATGAAACTTCAGATCAAGTTGCTACCAAACCTCGTAGGTCTTCCAGAGTAAGATCTGCACCAGAGTGGTACGGTAATCCTATTCTGGAAGTCATGTTACTAGACCATGATAAACTTACGAACTATGAGGAAGCGATGATGAGCCCAGATTCCGCGAAATTGCTCGAGGCCATAAAATCTGAGATATGATCCATGTATGAGAACAAAGTATGGACTTTGATTGAATTTCTCGATGATCAGCAAGCCATGTTAAATAAATGGATCTTCAAGAGGAAGGCGGGCACTGATAGTAGTGTTACTATCTACAAAGCTCGACTTGTTGTGAAAGGTTTTTCAACAAGTTCAAGGTGTTGAATATAATGAGATTTTCTCACTCGTATCGATGCTTAAGTCTGTCCAAATCATGTTAGCAATTGCCACATTCTATGAAATCTGGCAAATGGATGTCAAAACAGCATTCCTTAATGGATTTTTTAAAGAAGAGTTGTATATGATGCAACCAGAAGGTTTTGTTAATCCTAAAGGTGATAACAAAATGTGCAAGCTCCAGCGATCCATCAATGGACTGGTGCAAGCATCTCGGAGTTGGAATATACGCTTTGATGAGTTGATCAAAGCATATGGTTTTATACAGAATTTTTGAGAAGCATGTATTTACAAGAAAGTGAGTGGGAGCTCTGTAGCATTTCTAATATTATATGTGGGTGACATATTGTTGATTGGAAATGATATCGAAATTCTGGATAGCATGAAAGGATACTTGAATAAGAGTTTTTCAAAGCAAGACCTCGGTGAAGCTGCTTACACATTGAGCATCAAGATCTATATAGATAGATCAAGACGCTTGATAAGATTTTTCAATGAGTACATACCTTGATAAATTTTTGAAATAGTTCAAAATGGAACAATCAAAGAAGGAGTTCTTGCCTGTGATGCGAAGGTATCAAGTTGAGTAAGACTCAAAACCCGACCATGGCAGAAAATAGAAAACAATGAACAGTCATTCCCTATGCCTCAGACATAGGTTCTATAAAGTATGCTATGCTGTGTACTAGACCTATTGTATACCTTGCTCTGAATTTGGCAAAGGAATACAATTTTGATCTAAGAGTAGATCACTAGACAGCGGTCAAGAATATCCTTAGTGAGGACTAAGGAAATATTTCTCAATTATGGAGGTGATAAAAGAGCCCGTCGTAAAGAGTTACATCGGTGCAAGCTTTTACACCGATCCAGATGACTCTAAGTCTCAATCTGGATACATATTGAAAGTGGGAGCAATTAGCTAGAGTAGCTCCGTGCAGAACATTGTAGACATAGAATATTTGCAAAATACATACGACTCTAAATATGACAGACCCGTTGACTAAACTTCTCTCACGAGCAAAACATGATCACACCTTAGTACTCTTTTGGGTGTTAATCACATAGCGATGTGAACTAGATTATTGACTCTAGTAAACCCTTTTGGGTGTTGGTCACATGACGATGTGAACTATGGGTGTTAATCATATACAGATATGAATATTGGTGTTAAATCACATGGCGATGTGAACTAGATTATTGACTCTAGTGCAAGTGGGAGAGTGAAGGAAATATGCCCTAGAGGCAATAATAAAGTTCTTATTTATTTTCTTATATCATGATAAATGTTTATTATTCATGCTAGAATTGTATTAACCGGAAACATAATACATGTGTGAATACATAAACAAACATAGTGTCACTAGTATGCCTCTACTTGACTAGCTCGTTGAATCAAAGATGGTTAAGTTTCCTAGCCATGGACAAAAGAGTTGTCATTTGATTAACGGGATCACATCATTAGGAGAATGATGTGATTGACTTGACCCATTCCGTTAGCTTAGCACTTGATCGTTTAGTTTGTTGCTATTGCTTTCTTCATGACTTATACATGTTCCTATGACTATGAGATTATGCAACTCCCATTTACCGGAGGAACACTTTGTGTGCTACCAAACGTCACAACGTAACTGGGTGATTATAAAGGAGCTCTATAGGTGTCTCCAAAGGTACATGTTGGGTTGGCGTATTTCGATATTAGGATTTGTCACTCCGATTGTCGGAGAGGTATCTTTGGGCCCTCTCGGTAATGCACATCACTATAAGCCTTGCAAGCAATGTAGCTAATGAGTTAGTTACGGAATGATGCATTACGTAACGAGTAAAGAGACTTGCCGGTAACGATATTGAACTAGGTATTGGATACCGACGATCGAATCTCGGGCAAGTAACATACCGATGACAAAGGGAACAACGTATGTTGTTATGCGGTTTGACCGATAAAGATCTTCGTAGAATATGTGGGAGCCAATATGTGCATCCAGGTTCCTCTATTGGTTATTGACCGGAAACGTGTTTCGGTCATGTCTACATTGTTCTCGAACCCGTAGGGTCCGCACGCTTAAGGTTTCGATGACAGTTATATTATGAGTTTATGAGTTTTGATGTACCGAAGGAGTTTGGAGTCCCGGATGATATCGGGGACATGATGAGGAGTCTCGAAATGATCGAGGCATAAAGATCGATATATTGGATGACTATATTCGGACTTCGGAAAGGTTCCGAGTGATTCGGGTATTTTTCGGAGTACCGGAGAGTTACGGGAATTCGCCGGAGAGTATATGGGACTTATTGGGCGATACAGGAATAGAGGTGAGAGGCCGAAAGGAAGGAGGTGCACAGCCCCCCTCTGGTCCGAATTGGACAAGGGGTGCAGCCCCCTTTTCCTTCCTCCTCTCCCCCTCTTTCCTTCTCTCCTACTCCAACAAGGAAGGGGGGAGTCCTACTCCCAGTGGGAGGAGGACTCCTCTTGGCGCACCCCTAGGGGGCCGGCCGCACCTCCCCCCTCCCTCCTTTATATACGGGGGCAGGGGGACACGCCAATACACACAAGTTGATCTTCGTGATTGTTCCTTAGCCGTGTGCGGTGCCCCCCTCCACCATATTCCACCTCGGTCATATCGTAGCGGTGCTTAGGTGAAGCCCTGCGTCGGTAGAACATCATCATCGTCACCACGCTGTTGTGCTGACAGAACTCACCCCCGACACCCTGCTGGATCGGAGTCCGGGGATCGTCATCGAGCTGAACGTGTGCTGAACTCGAAGGTGCCATATGTTCGGTACTTGTATCGGTCGGATCGTGAAGACGTACGACTACATCAACCGCGTTGTCATAACGCTTCCGCTATCGGTCTATGAGGGTACGTGGACAACACTCTCCCCTCTCGTTGCTATGCATCACCATGATTTTGCGTGTGCGTAGGAAATTTTTGAAATTACTACGTTCCCCAACATGGCTCCCACATGTTCCACGATGATCTCATCGGATGAACCACGATGTCAAGGACTCAATCAATCCTGTATAAAATTCCCTTTGTCTAACGGTATTGTACTTGCCCGAGATTCGATCGTCGGTATACCGATACCTTGTTCAATCTCGTTACCGGCAAGTCTCTTTACTCGTTCCGTAACACATCATCCCATGATCAACCCCTTGGTCACATGGTGCACATTATGATGATGTCCTACCGAGTGGGCCCAGAGATACCTCTCCATTTACACAGAGTGACAAATCCCAGTCTCGATTCGTGCCAACCCAACAGACACTTTCGGAGATACCTGTAGTGCACCTTTATAGCCACCCAGTTACGTTGTGACGTTTGGTACACCCAAAGCATTCCTACGGTATCCGGGAGTCGCACAATCTCATGGTCTAAGGAAATGATACTTGACATTATAAAAGCTTTAGCATACGAACTACATGATCTTTGTGCTAGGCTTAGGATTGGGTCTTGTCCATCACATCATTCTGCTAATGATGTGATCCCGTTATCAATGACATCCAATGTCCATGGTCAGGAAACTGTAACCATCCATTGATCAACGAGCTAGTCAACTAGAGGCTTACTAGGGACATGGTGTTGTCTATGTACCCACACATGTATCTGAGTTTCCTATCAATACAATTATAGCATGGATAATAAACGATTATCATGAACAAGGAAATATAATAATAATAACTAATTTATTATTGCCTCTAGGGCATATTTCCAACATTCAATGCTCCAACTATGAAGTGGTGCAAGATGAAGCCGATGAGTTTGCAATGAAAGAAGATGAAGAACCTCGTGAGCTCTTTCGAAGAGTGACCAAACTCGCGGTCTCACTCCGAGATCATGGGGGCAAGGACACGGATGACAATTGGATCAAGTGCAAGTTCCTCAAGGCCATGATGCCCTACAACAAGGCCATGTCCTCCGTCATTCGTCAAAGACCGGACTTCCACTCCATGACCTCAAGTGAAGTGTTGGATGAGTTCATTGCAATGAGCATCTTGGACAAGACCGCCGATAATGCGGTGCTCCATTCTCAAAGGGCAAAGAAAGCCAACCTTGCCTTGAAGGCCAAGTTCATTGTGGAAGAAGAGGAAGAAGAGGAAGATGAGGAGAGCAATCCCGAAGATACGAAATATGATTATCATGAGCACATGGCTCTTGCTTCAAGACAATTTTGGAGGAAGAAGAATTCAAGACCCAACTTCAACAAGAACAACTCAAGTGGAGTCAGGGGCAAGCAACGAGTTAGAACTTGTTTCAACTGTGGCAATGTGAGCCATTTTGTTGCGGATTGTCTATGAGAAGCGGGAAGACAATGGTGGCAAGTTCATCCGAAAAGACAAAGCCAAGTCCTTCCCCAACAAGAACAACTTCACCAAGAAGACTCCTACTCGGGGGTTGGTGGTTCAAGAAGAATACCGTGAGGATGACGATGATGATGAAGATAGAGAAGCAATGGCCATGGCGTCCGTTGCCATTGCCACATCTCCCCTGATGTCTCTCTTCGATTCACCCAACGAGAACATCACCGCCAAGTGCCTCATGGCTAAGGCCACCAACAAGGTAATCCCCAACATCAAAACCACCATCATTACTAATCCCTCTTTGACAGATGGCATTGATGAAAGTGAGGGGTCTAATGAAGAAGTAAATGAATTTGAGTCTTTCATGAGTAAGCTCAAGGGCAAATCTAAGAAGCACTTTGTTGCTCTCTTGGAACAACTTGGTGAAGCCAATGACATGATCGAGGCTCACGAAGATACCATCTCTAAGATGGAAGGTCATAGCCGTGACTATGCCGATGAGATATCGGATCTCTCCAATGCTCTTGAGGAAGAGCGTGGGCATCGTTTGGCTCTTGAGGAGTCACACAACGGTGACCATGCCAAGTTAAAGAAAAATCTTGATCATGCTCTTGTTGTGTCTCGTGTGCTAACTTCCGAGAAGGCTAAACTTGGGGTTGATCATGCTAGACTCAAGGAGGAGTTTGATGTACTTGACAAGGCCCACAAGGTCTTGAAGGGTGCACATGAAAACCTCAAGGAGTCTCATGCTCAACTCCAAGTTGAGCTAACCAAGGAAAAGGCCACCTTTCCTCATATGGTATTAATTGATAATGCATATGCCACTAACCCGTGTCGTGAGCATGTGCATCTTGTGGAGGAGAATGCCAAATTGAAGGATCAACTTGAGAAAGGCCTTGTGACATGCATTCAAGGCGAGAAGAACCTCAACGACCTTTTGAGCAATCAAAAGGAAGTTGTGGCCAAGGAAGGAATTGGATTCGCACCCAAGTCCAAGAACAAGAAGAAGAACGACAAGACCAAACGACCTCCTCCTCTCAAGCAAACCTTTGTGAAAGAGGGAGAGGGTGCTCCTAAGGAGAAGAAGAACAATGTGACGGGTGTTGATGTCAAAAAGGGCAACACCACCTCCCCCTCCTCCAACAAAGCCGGCGACTTTAACCCATCATATGTATTGTGCCGTGCTAGTGATGGACATGTTTATGCTAAATTTGTTGGTTCTCCTTATGAGTACATTGAGTGGTCTATTTGGGTTCCTAAGACCCTTGTTACTAACATCAAAGGACCCATTACTAAATGGGTACCTAAAACCAAGCATTGATCTCTTGTAGGTGTTTGCTTCCGGTGGGAGATCATGGTTGCTCGATAGTGGAGCAACAAATCATATGACCGGGAGCAAGGACTTGGTGGTGGACGTGCAAAAGATTCCATCTATGCCCACCAATGTCGAGTGGGGTGATGCCTCACATTCTAAGGTATTGGGTCTTGGCAAGGTTGTCATTTCTCATGATCTAACGATCAAGAAAGTCATGCTTATTGAGTCCCTTGCATACAATTTGCTTTCCGTTCGTCAACTTGCACTCATGGGTTTTGCTACTTTCTTTGACATTGATACAGTGGCCCTCTTTGGAGCAAGACTCTTAAAGTAGCCTTTGTTGGGCATGTCGAGAACGGTCTTTATGTGATTAACTTTTCAGAGCGACCCACTAAGACCGCGACATGCCTAATGGCTAAAGTTGACGTGGGATGGCTTTGGCATCGCCGTTTAGCCCACGTCAATATGAGATCTTTGCAAAGTCTTCTCAAGGGGGACCATGTCCGTGGACTAACAAATGTTAGTTTTGCCAAAGATCGTGCTTGCAGTGCTTGTATCGAAGTAAAGCTTCATGAGACGGCTCACCCTCCCACGACTATCATCTATTCGAAGAGACCCTTGGAGCTCCTTCACATGGACCTCTTTGGGCCGCCATCCTTTGATAGTCTTGGGGGAAGAAAGTATTGCTTGGTGATTGTGGATGATTATTCAAGATACATGTGGGTATACTTCTTGAAGAGGAAGAGTGAGACTCAACAAACCATCATCGACTTTGCAAATGAAGCTCAACGTCAACATGATGCAAAGATCTTGACAATAAGAAGTGACAACGGCACCGAGTTCAAGAACTACACCTTGGATGAGTTTCTTAGCGATGAGGGGATCAAGCATCAATATGCTGCACCATATACCCCTCAACAAAATGGTGTAGCGGAGAGGAAGAACCGGACGTTGATGGATGCGGCAAGGACCATGATGGCGGAGTTCAAGTCTCTAGACAACTTTTTGGGCCGAAGCCATCAACACAGCGTGTCATGCATCCAATTGGCTCTATCTCCGCAAAGGCTTGAACAAGACTCCTTATAAGATACTCACCTGTAACAAGCCCAATCTCAAGTACTTCCGGGTGTTCGGGTGTAAGTGTTTCATTCTCAAGAAAGGTGTTTGTTTGTCTAAATTTGAGGCTAGAGCTTATGAGGGCATATTTGTTGGTTATGCTACAAACTCTCATACTTACCGTGTTCTCAACAAGTCCACCGGACTCATTGAGGAGACGTGTAACGTGGAGTTTGACGAAAATAACGGCTCCCAAGTGGAGAAAAGTGGTACTTGTGATGTAGGTGATAAAATTCCTCCCCAAGCCATAAGAAGAATGGGTATTGGTCATATTCTACCCATTGAGGAACCCCTTGTGACCAAAGGAGAAGGACAATGCTCCACTCAAGTGGAGCCATCACCTCCCCAAGACCCACACGCTTCCGAAGAACAAAGTGAAGGCCCTCAACCTCGTGAACAAGACCAAGGGCAAGATCAATCTCAAGATGGTGGTGAACCTCCAAATGATGCCCAAGGTCAAGTTCTCCCCCTCGAGCAAGTTCAAGATCATGAGCAAGCTCAAGATCAAGAACAAGCTCAAGACGGCGCTCAAGATAATCAAGTTAACCCTCCTCCTTCCACATCCGAGGAGGAATTAGAGCGTTGTGCCGCGAAGATCACTTCCAAGCTCACCACCAAAGGCCATCTCTTGTAGAATGTGGTTGGAAGCCTAAGAAAGGGGGTAAGCACTCGTAGACAATTAGCAAACTATTGTGAACATCACGCGTTTGTCTCTTGTGTTGAACCCCAAAAGGTCTATGAGGCGCTCGAAGACTCGGATTGGCTCAATGCCATGCATGAAGAACTCAACAACTTCGAGTACAACAAGGTGTGGAGATTGGTGCCAAGGCCATCGGGAAACCACAGCGTCATTGGAACCAAGTGGATTTTCAAGAACAAGCAAGATGCACATGGGAACATCATTCACAACAAGGCAAGATTGGTAGCACAAGGCTACTCCCAAGTCGAGGGTATCGACTATGGTGAAACCTTTGCTCCCGTTGCTCGCCTTGAATCCATTCGTTTGTTGATTGCTTATGCCTCCCATCACAACTTTAAGTTACAACAAATGGATGTGAAAAGTGCTTTTCTTAATGGTCCTATTAATGAGTTGGTTTATGTCAAGCAACCCCCCGGGTTCGAGGATCCCTACTTTCCAGATCATGTGTATCAACTCGATAAGGCGCTCTATGGCCTTAAACAAGCCCCACGTGCGTGGTATGACCACCTTACCGAGTTGTTACAAGATCACTGATTTGAGGTTGGGCAATCGATCCCACTCTTTTTACTAAGAAGGTCAAAGGGGAGTTGTTTGTATGCCAACTATATGTTGATGATATTATCTTTGGTTCCCCTAACAAAGCTTTCAATGAGGAATTTTCCGCTCTCATGACCTCCAAGTTCAAGATGTCTTCAATGGGAGAGTTGAAGTTCTTCCTTGGTTTTGATATCAAACAACGAAGAGAAGGTACCTTCATCAACCAAGCCAAATACACTCAAGACATGCTAAAAAGATTCAAGCTAAGTGATGTCAAGCCGGCTACTACTCCAATGCCTACCAAGTGCCAACTTGACATTGATCCCAATGGTAAAGCGGTGGATCAAAAGGTATATCGCTCCATGATTGGCTCCTTGCTTTACCTTTGTGCATCTAGACCGGACATCATGTTGAGTGTGGGAATGTGTGCACGGTTTCAAGCCGCACCAAAGGAAATTCACTATGTGGCGGTCAAGCAAATCTTTTGATATTTGGCTCATACCCCAAACTTTGGCTTATGGTATCCAAGAGGAGCAAACTTCAAGCTTGAAGGATTTACGGATTCCGATTGGGCGGGAGACAAAGTGGATAGGAAGTCCACTTCCGGAGGGTGCCAATTTCTTGGGTGCTCTTTGGTGAGTTGGTCTTCCAAGAAGCAAAGTTGTGTGTCTCTCTCGTCCACCGAAGCGGAATATGTGGCGGTCGGTAGTTGTTGTGCACAACTCTTATGGATGAGACAAACTTTAAAGGAGTACGGTGTCACTTGTGACAAAGTGCCTCTTTGGTGTGATAATGAAAGTGCCATCAAGATTTCTCTCAACCCGGTGCAACATTTCAAGACAAAGCATATTGAGATTCGGTATCACTTCATCCGGGATCACATTAGGCGAGAGGAGATCGAGCTCAAGTATGTCAACACTCATGATAACCTTGTAGATATTTTCACGAAGCCCTTGGATGAAGCAAGATTTCGCGAGTTAAGGCATGAGCTAAATATCATTGATTCGAGCAATGTGACTTGAACCCTTGCACACCCCACCTCACTCAACTTGTTGTCTAGTTTAGATGTAGGCATGGACATAGGGGGAGTGTTGTTCTCTCAATGAACTCTCCCTCCCCCCATTATGCATAAATTGAACTAGTCTTTCACTTTAACCATTTTTGATGGTACTTGTGCTTCAAGGACGAGTTTTGGTCATGGGTCCAAGGTTAAAATCTTCGCGATGCCATACCTCTTTACTCAAACATAGGTGGCCTCGGCCACCACCCTCTCTTGAAGAGGTGTGTTTTGGCCCTTTGTTAGTGTGTTTGTGGCCGTGTTGGTCTTTCCTCCTTCTTGGTTGTGTTTCTCCGTTTCTTTTTGAGCTTAGCCGTTCTGCCTAGTGCTTTTTGTTGCTGGGCAGTACTACCGCCCACCAGCGCGGTACTACCGCTGCGGGGTGGGGTCAGGGGGTTAAGTCGTGGGCAG